>NC_060951.1:29311303-29322187 GCF_022045245.1 Lucilia cuprina
GTTCTAGTTCAGTTCTAGTTCAGTTCTAGTTCAGTTCTAGTTCACTTCTAGTTCAGTTCTAGTTCAGTTCTAGTTCACTTCTAGTTCAGTTCTAGTTCAGTTCTAGTTGAGTTCTAGTTGAGTTCTAGTTCAGTTCTAGTTGAGTTCTAGTTGAGTTCTAGTTCAGTTCTAGTTCAGTTCTAGTTCAGTTCTAGTTCAAATCTAGTTCAGTTCTAGTTCAGTTCTAGTTCAGTTCTAGTTCAGTTCTAGTTCACTTCTAGTTCAGTTCTAGTTCAGTTCTAGTTCAGTTCTAGTTCAGTTCTAGTTCAGTTCTAGTTCACTTCTAGTTCAGTTCTAGTTCAGTTCTAGTTCAGTTCTAGTTCAGTTCTAATTGAGTTCTAGTTGAGTTCTAGTTGAGTTCTAATTCAGTTCTATTTCAGTTCTAGTTCAGTTCTAGTTCAGTTCTAGTTCAGTTCTAGTTCAGTTCTAGTTCAGTTCTAGTTCAGTTCTAGTTCAGTTCTAGTTCAGTTCTAGTTCAGTTCTAGTTCAGTTCTAGTTCAGTTCTAGTTCAGTTCTAGTTCAGTTCTAGTTCAGTTCTAGTTCAGTTCTAGTTCAGTTCTAGTTCAGTTCTAGTTCAGTTCTAGTTCAGTTCTAGTTCAGTTCTAGTTCAGTTCTAGTTCAGTTCTAGTTCAGTTCTAGTTCAGTTCTAGTTCAGTTTTAGCTTAGTTTAGTTCAGTTTTAGTAGTTAGTTAGTTTGTTAATTTATTAGTTAGTTAGTTAGTAAGTTTGTTAGTTAATTAATTAATTAGTTTAATTACAAACTAATTTTAAATTAAAAAATAAATTATGCGTTTTAACAAAAAGGAATAATCACCCCGGTTTCAAATAACATTTTGCAGATGCATGTTAAGAAAATAATATATTTCAAAAACATTGTTTTAATCCAATCGCTGGATTTATGTATTATTCGATAAAAAATTTTATCGTATTTTTATATAACTGAATACTTTTTTACTACACAGCGAAAATAAATTGATGTTTAATATTTCGTTTTCAAAATTAAACTGAAAATAAGTTTATAAATTTATTCATAAAATAAAAATATTAAAAAATTATTGTTCAACGAAAATAACGAAATTTTGCATTAGCTATTATAAATTTTAGGGCGGCCCAAAATAAAAATATAAAAATTGTTAATATTATATAAAAAACTAACAAATGAATACAATTAGAAAAATTAGCTCATCAAATACTGACCCCAAAAAATAAATTTTAAGAAACTTCCGAGTAAAACTTCAATAACTTGTTTCTTCACCATACATACGATGCCACCCTAATACACATGTAGTTTAAGACTAAAATTCTTAAATAACACAACAATTGTTTACATTGATAACTTATTTAAACAATATTTATTTTCTTTTAAGATTTAAAATTAAAATTTTTAAAATTATTAAAATTTTAGCAAAATCCCTTGCATTCCCTCATCTCTATCATTAAAATAATGACAAATCACACGTATTTGTTTAGAAAAAGTCGACAATTTGCTAATATTCTCTTAAAATATTACAGCAATTAATTTAATTTATCTTTATTGTTTTAACATTTAACTATTTCCTTTTAGATATTAATTTAAAACAACATTGATGTTCCACCAAATTACTAAAAACTAATTCACTCCCTTACATTAACCCCCCTCTCCCCCTTGCTTGTATGCAATCTTATTAAATAAGAAAAGGACACATTTTTTTATTGACATTAATGAAGAATATGTTTCTATATACAACAACATCAACGCACTTAGAAACAACAATAACTAATCTTCATGGAAAAGAATTTCTCTAGAAATAACAGAAACCAAATAGTTAATTAAAGAAACAGAAACGCATATGCCGAAAATTGTCAACATCATCATCATCACCATCTATGTTGCGAACAAGAAGAACAACGTCATTATCTTTGAACTTTAACAGTAGTATAAGGGGTGGTGTTGTGTGCGTATTTGCTAAATGTTGTATTTCTTTTAGATTTTTTACTCTATGTTTATTTTTTCGTTTATCCATCTGTTTGTTTACTTAGAGCACGAGTTTTCAACGACCAAGATAAAGGGGAAGGGGGATAAGAGAAAAGAAGAAAAACACAAGAAATAAGTAGGAATATATGTATAGTCGGTCGTGGGCACGTATATGATATCCTACATCTACTTTAGCGATGTGATCAGTTGTAGGAAAGAACTGGAATGACAAGTAACTAACTAACTAACTTACTAACTAACTAACTAACTAACTAACTAACTAACTAACTAACTAACTAACTTACTAACTAACAAACTAACAAACTAACTAAATGACTAACTAACTATCTTACTAACTAACTATCTTACTAACTAACTCACTTACTCACTCACTTACTACCTAACTAACTAACTAACTAACTAACTAACTAACTAACTAACTAACTAACTCACTGACTAACTAACTTACTAACTAACTAACTCACTAACTAACTAAATATTATAAATCATTACAAACATCTGAACAAACGCATAATACTCACCTTACTTACTAACTAACTAACTAACTAACTAACTAACTAACTAACTAACTAACTAACTAACTAACTAACTAACTAACTAACTAACTAACTTACTAATTAACTAACTAACAAACTAACTAAATGACTAACTAACTAATTAACTAACGAACTAACTGATTAACTGACTAACTTACTAACTAACTAACTAACTAACTGACTAACTAACTAACTAACTAACTAACTAACTATCTTACTAACTAACTCACTTACTCACTCACTTACTACCTAACTAACTAACTAACTAACTAACTAACTAACTAACTAACTAACTAACTAACTAACTAACTAACTAACTAACTAACTAACTAACTAACTAACTAACTAACTAACTAACTAACTAACTGACTAACTAACTAACTAACTAACTAACTAACTAACTAACTAACTAACTAACTGACTAACTAACTCACTAACTCACTAAGTAACTAACTAAATATTATAAATCATTACAAACATCTGAACAAACGCATAATACTCACCTTACTGGTAGAGTGATGGTAGGGTATAAAAAGCAGTTACTGCAGCAATCTTCGTGCTTTTCCAAATGATAAGGACATTAAGCACAAAACAAAAAAGTAGATGTACCGTTAAATTTAAAACAAAACAAATACTCACGCACTCACAACAAACACATACAGCAAGCAACATATGTAATCTGATACCATCACCCACTTACAACCCCCAATAGAGAGGTGAGAAAGTAAAGGAATGGAATAAAAGGTACAAGACACATAGAGAGAGAGAGAAGGCAAGACATGCGCCCTTTGTAACTAATTAACAAAAATTTAATATTTTTATATTAAATAGTAATTTAAAAAATTGTCTACTAAATTAAAAGAAATATATTAATTAATATTGTTCAACATTTTCCAATTTATTTAATTAAATAAAGTCTATTTGTCTTTGAGCTCTTGCTCCTGAAGCTTTTGCACTCTCTCTCTCTCTTTTCTCGCTTTATATTTTTGTCATTATAATACACATTATAGTTGACAGTATCCTTGTTTTCCTTTAAAGTTTCAGTTCCATTTCAACCACAATTCGCAGAGGTAACCACAAACGAAAGTCAAGAAAATTCCTTTAGAAAATTTTTTTTGGGAAAATTTGTGTTTTAAATATAAAGTAAGTTTAATTAGCAAAATTAATTTTAAATAAATATTACAAAAATAAAGTGCTCTTAGAAAACAAAAACTTTTAAAAAGACATTGATAATATTCAATTAAATGTGAATATATTTTGTTGAAAATTGATTTTTCCAAAAAGGACCAAACAAGCAAATTACTCACTCCCCAAATTACAGGTAATAATGTGATATATACACAATCCCTGAACATAAAGAAACGGAATCAAAACCAATTATAAGAAAATTTACACATAGCAAAATAAATGGTAATAAAATCTTATAATATTATGAAAATTCTTGCCAATATTATAATAAATCTAATCAAAAATGTTTCTAAAATAAGGACGACCCTTGAAAAAGTGCTTTATTTATAATTTAACACATTTTGCAGTAAACGTCGATGTATTTTGCATTATAAAAATTTAAGTTTTTCAGCCACTCCCTTTAAATAGGTCAAATGTAGGCCGGTTAAAGTTTGAGTTGCCTTGTTTACAATATGTAGTAGATATCTGTAAAGAGGTAAATATTTATTAATATGAACAAAAAAAGTGTGAATCGTTAGTTAGCATGCTTAAAAAAGTGCGAATCGTTAGTTAGCATCCTTAGTAAATAAAATTTAATACGGATTAAAAGGTAATTTGTCTTAGGCGGCATAAAGTTTCAAAACTGAAAATATGGAATAAAAAGTACCTTTTCCACATCATCATGTGACCTTAAAAATTTGCGGAATTAGAATATTCTAGTTTAGTTCTAGTTCAGTTCAAGTTCAGTTCTAGTTCAGTTCTAGATCAGTTCTAGATCAGTTCTAGTTCAGTTCTAGTTCAGTTCTAGTTCAGTTCTAGTTCAGTTCTAGTTCAGTTCTAGTTCAGTTTAGTTCAGTTCTAGTTCAGTTCTAGTTCAGTTCTAGTTCAGTTCTAGTTCAGTTCTAGTTCAGTTCTAGTTCAGTTCTAGTTCAGTTCTAGTTCAGTTCTAGTTCAGTTCTAGTTCAGTTCTAGTTCAGTTCTAGTTCAGTTCTAGTTCAGTTCTAGTTCAGTTCTAGTTCAGTTCTAGTTCAGTTCTAGTTGAGTTCTAGTTCAGTTCTAGTTCTAGTTCAGTTCTAGTTCAGTTCTAGTTCAGTTCTAGTTCAGTTCTAGTTCAGTTCTAGTTCAGTTCTAGTTCAGTTCTAGTTCAGTTCTAGTTCAGTTCTAGTTCAGTTCTAGTTCAGTTCTAGTTCAGTTCTAGTTCAGTTCTAGTTCAGTTCTAGTTCAGTTCTAGTTCAGTTCTAGTTCAGTTCTAGTTCAGTTCTAGTTCAGTTCTAGTTCAGTTCTAGTTCAGTTCTAGTTCAGTTCTAGTTCAGTTCTAGTTCAGTTCTAGTTCAGTTCTAGTTCAGTTCTAGTTCAGTTCTAGTTCAGTTCTAGTTCAGTTCTAGTTCAGTTCTAGTTCAGTTCTAGTTCAGTTCTAGTTCAGTTCTAGTTCAGTTCTAGTTCAGTTCTAGTTCAGTTCTAGTTCAGTTCTAGTTCATTTCTAGTTCAGTTCTAGTTCAGTTCTAGTTCAGTTCTAGTTCAGTTCTAGTTCAGTTCTAGTTCAGTTCTAGTTCAGTTCTAGTTCTGTTCTAGTTCAGTTCTAGTTCAGTTCTAGTTCAGTTCTAGTTCAGTTTTAGTTTAGTTCTAGTTCAGTTTTAATTAAGTTGTAGTTCATTTCTAATTCAGGTCAGTTCTAGCTTCCAGATTATAGACAAGACTACAGTCTAAACAATAAACTAGACAATAGACTAGTCTAGACTATAGACTATTATAGACTAAAATATAGACTAGACTATAGGCTAGACCACAGACTTGACTATATACTTGACTATAGATTTGACTAAAGACTATAAACTAGACTATGGACTAGACTATAGTCTATAGCCTAGTCTATAGTCTAGTCTATAGTCTAGTCTATAGACTAGACTATAGACTAGACTATAGACTAGACTATAGACTAGACTATAGACTAGACTATAGACTTGACTATAGACTAGACTATAGACTAGACTATAGACTAGACTATAGACTAGACTATAGACTTGACTATAGACTAGACTATAGACTAGACTATAGACTAGACTATAGACTAGACTATAGACTAGACTATAGACTAGACTATAGACTAGACTGTAGACTAGACTATAGACTAGACTATAGACTAGACTATAGACTAGACTAAAGACTAGACTATAGACTAGACTATAGACTAGACTATAGACTAGACTATAGACTAGACTATAGACTAGACTATAGACTAGACTATAGACTAGACTATAGACTAGACTATAGACTAGACTATAGACTAGACTATAGACTAGACTATAGACTAGACTATAGACTAGATTATAGACTAGACTATAGACTAGACTATAGACTAGACTATAGACTAGACTATAGACTAGACTATAGACTAGACTATAGACTAGACTATAGACTAGACTATAGACTAGACTATAGACTAGACTATAGACTAGACTATAGACTAGACTATAGACTAGACTATAGACTAGACTAGACTATAGACTAGACTATAGACTAGACTATAGACTAGACTATAGACTAGATTATAGACTAGACTATAGACTAGACTATAGACTAGACTATAGAGACTAGACTATAGACTAGACTATAGACTAGACTATAGACTAGACTATAGACTAGACTATAGACTAGACTATAGACTAGACTATAGACTAGACTATAGACTAGACTATAGACTAGACTATAGACTAGACTATAGACTAGACTATAGACTAGACTATAGACTAGACTATAGACTAGACTATAGACTAGACTATAGACTAGACTATAGACTAGACTATAGACTAGACTATAGACTAGACTATAGACTAGACTATAGACTAGACTATAGACTAGACTATAGACTAGACTATAGACTAGACTATAGACTAGACTATAGACTAGACTATAGACTAGACTATAGACTAGACTATAGACTAGACTATAGACTAGACTATAGACTAGACTATAGACTAGACTATAGACTAGACTATAGACTAGACTATAGACTAGACTATAGACTAGACAATAGACTAGACTAAATACTAGACTATAGACTAGACTATAGACTAGACTATAGACTAGACTATAGACTAGACTATAGACTAGACTATAGACTAGACTATAGACTAGACTATAGACTAGACTATAGACTAGACTATAGACTAGACTATAGACTAGACTATAGACTAGACTATAGACTAGACTATAGACTAGACTATAGACTAGACTATAGACTAGACTATAGACTAGACTATAGACTAGACTATAGACTAGACTATAGACTAGACTATAGACTAGACTATAGACTAGACTATAGACTAGACTATAGACTAGACTATAGACTAGACTATAGACTAGACTATAGACTAGACTATAGACTAGACTATAGACTAGACTATAGACTAGACTATAGACTAGACTATAGACTAGACTATAGACTAGACTATAGACTAGACTATAGACTAGACTATAGACTAGACTATAGACTAGACTATAGATTAGACTATTGGCTAGACCATAGACTTGACTATACAGTAGACTAGAATACGGACTTGACTACATACTAGACTATAGACTCCACTATGGACAAGGCTATATATTATACTATAGAATACACTATAGGATATTGATTATACATGAGAACAAACTGAAGTACCCATTTAGAATTTGGTCAACTGCTTATTCAAAAGGAATAATTGCTCGAAAGCATTCTGAAATTTTGGAAGCATCAATCAAATATATTTATTTAAATACTCTGAAATCATTTCAATGTTTTAAATGGTATTTAATGAAACAATTTAAAATTTAAACATTTTCATTTCAATTTAACAACTACGTGCAGAAAATTATTTAATTTATCATTTAAATCATTTATTTTTGAATTTAAACTGAAACTATGTATTTAATATTTATAATGATGGATGGCATGTTGATTTTTCTTTCATTTTGTTTTTCTATAATTCACAGACCACAATGCTGGGTAATTGCGTTGGTAATTGCGGCTTTAGTGGACCCCCACCGCCGGACACTATACTATTAATGCCACCACCACCACTACCATCATTTCTATTACCCAAAACTGCTGCTTTAGTGCCGACCACCAATGATTCCCATCCATGTTTCGCAACACTCATGTGTGATCCGAATCCTCATCCCCGTGAAAGTGGCATGGAATTTGTTGAATTTACTGGAGCCAATAGCAACGGTTTGGAAAATACCTGGTTGTTTGTATTGATATCATCGTGTGTTGGTGTTTTAATATTGGGTGGACTACTGGCTGTTATTCTATTGAAATGTCGCGAGTAAGTTGAAAAGGCTTAAATGGTATTTAAGCATAACGTGTTGTTTGTTAATCATTTGTGTGGTTTTTATATTGTTGTTATTAATATTGTTATTGTTATTATTGCAGTACTCTCTTCTCAAGCTGTAATTTAAGCTATCACGATAGCAATATAAAACAGGGCACCATGTCAGCTTTGGGTGAACCCTCGAAATCGAATCCTTTTATGGCTGGTGGTATCTTATATCCCTGCACTTCGGCTAATAGTCGTGATACTCTGCAGAGTCAATTGGCCAGTGATAGTCGCCTGTTGTGGGCCACCTTAACACCGCATGGTACACGCCATTTTATTTCCGACTATCCGGCAACAAGTGCACAAGATGTTGCGGGTCACTATGAGGTTGTCGACTATCGTGCCAAAACACCAAATCAACCATATCGTGATTATGTTAAACGTACTCCTATTAAGGTAAGTTTTTCGTGTAAAATTATTAAAGATTTATACAAAAAATGTTTGGTGCTTGTAATGGAAGTTCATTGGCCTGAAGTTTTTTAGTTATTTGAACTATTTTAGGGAATTAAGAGTTAGAGCCGTGTATATAGAAATAATCTTGTTTATTATTAAATCATTTTTCTCTAAAATTTTGATATTAAAGGAAATGGAATAACTGTATAAATTTTTAACTCGAATTTTTACTAAGTAATGTGTCACTGACTGATCAAGAGTAATTTAATCTATATAGGATCACTATATTACTTATTTTAGTGCTCCTTTTAAGTTTGTCCTAACTAAGTTCCTCCTAGTCTCATTTTTAGTTCTAACCTCAACAAAACCCTCAACCTAACTTATCCTTAGTTATATTTCTATAAATAGTCCGATTCCTAGTCCTGTTTAAAATAATAAACATAGTTCTATTCATAGCTCAACTACCAGACTACTGATTGAATTGGACTTGATTCCATTCCAAGTCCAATTACAATTCGTAGTTCTATTCTTTGTCATATTCCTGTTAATATTCCTATTACTAGTCCTCTTAATAGTTCTCTTCCAAATACTATTCATAATCATATTCGTAGTAATATTCCTAATTTTATTCATATTCCTAGTCCTTGTGTTATTCCTCTTTTTAGTACTGTTCCTAGTCCAATTCCTTGTCGTAATCCTTGCCTCGTATTCTTAGTAATATTCTACATTCTCAGATACTTTTTACTTTCCGTACCGTGATGAATCAGCTGATTCGCTTTTCGCTTACAAAAACCGGTGCAAGTCTTTAGTTTGATTGTGTGATTTCCGTTCAGTTTTTATATGAAAAACACAGCCGATCCGTCACGAAATGGAACGTTGTAACTAAATGAGATTTTAGTCGGGTTTCTAGTCCAATTCCTTATTCATTTACAATCTAAATCATGGTTTTATTCCTATTTCATTTCAAACGCCAACTCTTATTCCTAGACCTAATCCCAGACATTTTCCAGTTATATTCCCTATATGGTCTTGTTTCCACTTCTTCTACTTTATGTTTAATCTTATTATATATCTTTTCATAGTATATCTGTCCTAATCGCAATACTGACTAATAATAGAACTCGATCTTATGATCATATTTTATTCAATGAATTTTCTTCCTTACAGTCCTTCGACAACAATGGCTTCATCGACTACGACTATGAAGATCCTACTCCTCTAATGGATTCCTATCACGATGATATGGACTCCGGCTATCAAGAGCCTCAGGAAATTCTCAACTCCATGCAAAGAGCATCACCACGCCCTCGAGTCTCATCGCCCACACGTATTGACAATCCCAATATGGCACCTTTAAACTACTATCCATCAAATCCACGTACTCATCAGTCCAGTGCAGCAAGTACACTACAACGTCCGACCAATTTCAATACAACTGCCACTCTCAACAGAAAGACCACCACCATGAATAGACGCATCAGTGATGCCTCTTCATATAATGGACAGAATATTTAAGTTAAAAGGAATAGCAACAACAAAGTTTATTTTAAAAAGGTTGGAATAATTAAATGTTGAAATTTATATAATTTTAAATTGATTTAAAAAGTTAAAAAAGTGGTTTCGGTTATGCAAGAAAAAAATTCAAAAAGGAGCAGGTGGCAAACAAACTCAAATATCCAAACGCACAGTCGAAATTACAACGAAACACGAATTTTTAATTAAAAAAAAACAAAAACTCAAGCAAACATTTACAATAAGAGATACTAACACCAACAAAAAACATGATTATTTTAAACAATAATCATTTTAAACAATAATCACTAATCACAAAGCAAACAAATTCATAGCAATATTTTAACTTTTTACAAAAGTTATAAGCAACTAAAACAAATCGTTCTTTATTTTCTAAAAACTGATTCAACTTCTAAATTAAAAAAAAAATTCATCTTTATGAAGATTGAGAGGAATGTAAAAGAATTTAAAACGCATTTTCATCAAAACGCTTCTACTAATTAGCAATATTATTAAAGTTGTAATTTAATTAATAAGCAAGTGAATTAATTTTTAACCGCAAATGTATGTTCCGAAACTAAAATGTACTTATTTCCATAATATTTTTCGTTACAAAAACAAACTTTTAGCAGCCAGGCATGGGAAATTGGAATATTGAAATCTACTAATTTTTTTTTAGAATTAAAAATATGTATTAATTGTAGACTAATACTGGGATATAGACAAGAGCATAGACTAGACTATAACTTAGACTATAGATTTGATTATAGACTATAAACTAAACTATATACTAAACAGTAGACTATAGACTAGACTATAGACTAGACTATAGACTAGACTATAGACTAGACTATAGACTAGACTATAGACTAGACTATAGACTAGACTATAGACTATAGACTAG
>NC_060951.1:29322287-29496542 GCF_022045245.1 Lucilia cuprina
ATAGACTAGACTATAGACTAGACTATAGACTAGACTAGACTATAGACTAGACTATAGACTAGAATATAGACTAGACTATAGACTAGAATATAGACTAGACTAGACTATGGACTAGAATATAGACTAGGCTATACACTAGACCATAGACTAGACTATAGACAAGACTATAAACTAGCCTATATACAAGACTATAGACTAGACTGTAGACTAGACTATAGATTAGAGTGTAAACTAGATTATAGACTAGACTATAGACTAGACTAGACTAGACTATAGACTAAATTATAGACTAGACTTTAGACTAGACTATAGACTAGACTATAGACTAGACTATAGACTAGACTATAGACTAGACTATAGACTAGACTATAGACTAGACTATAGACTAGACTATAGACTATGCTATGCTATAGACTAGACTATAGAGTAGACTATAGACAAGACTATAGACTAGACTATAGACTAGACTATATACAAGACTATAGACTAGACTATAGACTAGACTAAAATATAGACTATGCCCATAGTCTATTCTATATATTAAAAGGTACTTAATTACTAAAATGTCCATGCCTGCTAGCAACCCTAGAAAATAATATCTGATTAATGATTAATATGTGGCATATCTTAAGGCTTATAAATTACGCGAACGTTAGAGGGGTTCACATATTCAGATTTATCTATAATACCATTATATATGTAAATGCAGAAAATCTTTCTACAACACAATATTAAGAAATTAATAATAAATATAGTATTAACTAAAATCAAAAAGAACATACATAAATATTTATAATAAATTTATAAGAAAACCAAAGAATAAAGCTTTCAACTGATCTCTTTTAACCAGAAACCTCTAGAAAAAAACTTGATTACAATCCAACTGGTTTTAAATTTAGGCTTTAATTTTAAGTTAACTAAAACTAAATGGCCATAGAAAATTAGTAGACTAAACAAAAGGAATTACACAAAAAGATAAAGGTAAAACCCTAAAAGTTTTAAGCAAGAAACAAAAAAAACAGTTTAAAAATATTCCTATAAGTATTAAAATACTCAATATATACAATTATTCCTTTAAATTATAAAAAAAATTAACTAAGAAATAGAATTGCATAATTAACTAAGTTTTAAGCATAAAGCAAATAAAAGATAATTTATATAAAAACTCATATAATTACTTACTAAGTAATCACTACTACTTACTTTCCACACATCACTATTATTTTAATTATCATCACTACATACAATATTACTACCTATCACACTAGTCACTTAGTATACATTGTGTACATTTAACTATTTTTATAGTTTCTTTTAAGTGTCATATAAAACCTTTACTTCAAAGATAATTTTAAACTACAATTTGTCATGTATAATTTTTCCTAAAATCAAATTAAAGTTTAATATATAACTAGAACTTAATAAGTGAAACTGCAACAGAAAAAAGTAAATGGTTGTGTTAATTTTTATTCCCGTTTATGTGTTAATTTTTTTATAAAATTAAATAGTAATTGAACAATAGTTAAACAAAAATAAAATGTATAAAAAAAACTTAAGAAAAAGCTCAAATATTTTTGTTTTCTTTTATGCATGATTTGAACTTTTTTTTTGTAGACATGATAACTATATTATAACATTTTTAATAAAGAATATAAATAAAATATAATAATATAATAATTGTGTTTAACTTTTTGAAAAATTTTATAAATTGTAAGTAAATAAGTTCCCCTATCACGACTATGCTGAAAATTGTGTTCGAAAAATCAAAGTTATGTTCAAGTAACTGCGATATATTTGTCTTGTGTTCACAGCGATATTCCGGAAGTATGTATAAGGGTTTAAAATATTATGTTAATAATGGCTCCACTATTATTTTCAAGTCGACATTTTGGACTTTCAAAAAACAACAAATTTTTATATATATCTTGTCGCCATTATAGGGTCTAAAATATGGCCTAAATCAATGTATTTTAAAACTTCATGACACAATATCTGGAAAAGCTCGATAAATTCTGAAACCGTATTCAGATTAAGCTATGTTTAATCACTTTAAAATGTCCACTTTGCTCTCTGATATTTGACTTTTTTAAAATTTTGTTGACTTGTTTTTAATTAATGCTTACACCCTACTGTAGGGTTCTATAGTTGAAACGAAAAGTCGACTTTTCGACTTTTTGCGTTTTATGAAAAGTCGACTTTGCGACTTTTTGCATTTAGTTAAAAGTCGATTTTTCTACTTTTCGACTTTTTTCATTTAATTAAAAGTCGATTTTTCGACTTTTCGACTTTTAATATTGTATAAATAGTCGACTTTTTCCAACTTTTCGACTTTCCGACTTTTTTCGACTTTTTCCGACTTTTCGACTATTTTCGACTTTTTTTCGACTTTTTCCGACTTTTCGACTTTTTCCGACTATTTTCGGCTTTTTCCGACTATTTTCGGCTTTGTCCGAAGCCAGAAGCGTAAATTTATAATGTTGCCATTTAACATATTATTATTATTATTAATAAAAAAATTTATTTATATTTTTTCTATTTGTTGCAATTTTTTGAGCTTTTTTCGACTTCTTTCTATTTTCGACTTTTTCCAACTTTTTCCGACTTTTCGACTCTTTCCGACTTTTTTCGACATTACGACTTTCCGAATTTTCGACTTATATTTACAAAGTCGACTTTTTTCATATACGATAGTCGAGTTATCGATTTTTTTGGAACAAAATAGTCGACTTCGACTTTTTTCGACAAAAAGTCGGTTGTTCGATTATTCGAAAGTCGATTTATAGAACCCTATAGGGTTCTATAGATTAAGCTATGTTTAATCACTTTAAAATGTCCACTTTGCTCTCTGATATTTGACTTTTTTAAAATTTTGTTGACTTGTTTTTAATTAATGCTTACACCCCACTGGAGGGTTCTATAGTTGAAACGAAAAGTCGACTTTTCGACTTTTTGCGTTTTATGAAAAGTCGACTTTGCGACTTTTTGCATTTAGTTAAAAGTCGATTTTTCGACTTTTTTCATTTAATTAAAAGTCGTTTTTTCGACTTTTAATACTGTATAAATAGTCGACTTTTCTACTTTTTCCGACTATTTTCGGATTTTTCCGACTATTTTCGGCTTTGTCCGAAGCCAGAAGCGTAAATTTATAATGTTGCCATTTAACATATTATTATTATTATTATTAATAAAAAAATTTATTTATATTTTTTCTATTTGTTGCAATTTTTTGAGCTTTTTTCGACTTCTTTCTATTTTCGACTTTTTCCAACTTTTTCCGACTTTTTCCAACTTTTTCCGACTTTTCGACTCTTTCCGACTTTTTTCGACATTACGACTTTCCGAATTTTCGACTTATATTTACAAAGTCGACTTTTTTCATATACGATAGTCGAGTTATCGATTTTTTTGGAACAAAATAGTCGACTTCGACTTTTTTCGACAAAAAGTCGGTTGTTCGATTATTCGAAAGTCGATTTATAGAACCCTAGCTTACACCCCACTGTTTGGTTCATGTTCGATCTGGTAACTCTTGCAAACTACACCTTACAAAACAGCTGTTTAATTAAAATAAATTTTTTGTTTTTCTGTTTATTATTATTTTCCATCGCTTTGTTTATCTCATTACAACAACAAATTTCAATAATTTATACATTTTGGTAATTTAAATTATTATTAGTCAACCATTAGAAATGGATCACAGCACAATTAGTAAGTAATTGACGAAAAATACCTAATAAATAGGTATTAAAATTTTCTATTCCAACTTCCAGTCTCATCAGCCGAAGAACAATTACGAAATTATGGTGCCTTCTTAGATGGTCATGATAAGAAATTAACAAAAATTCTCAATAAAAACCAAGTAGCGAACAACGAGCGTCCCCTACTAAGGGATCCCTTAGTACAGATTAATTATGCTGCCCAGGAGGAGGAATTTATGTTGGTCAAGCTTTTGGAATCGGAAAGAATGCTTAATAAGGTTCTACTGACCTTTGGTCATTTGTGTGCTGAGATTGATGATATTAGTCGGGAGGCCAAAGAAATGCAATTGAAGTTTCTGTTTAAGGATGAAGAGTTGCTGGTCATTATGCAGAATATTGTAGAGGATGAAAATGAAGGGGATTTAAATAATAGGAACAGTAGTGTTAATAACAACAATAATATGGTCATGTTGAAAATGAGCGAATCCATGGAATTTTTATGTCAAATGCAGTTTCTACTACAACGTTGCATATTGTTGGGTAATAATTTGCTGCATCAGTGCGGTGCTGTGTTGGCACATGAAAAGACTACAAAGGGAGTAGAAGTGAAATTAGTGGTAAGTAAGAAGCATAGTTGTGTGACAGTTTATGGAATTTTGTATAAAAAATATCTTTAATATTGTTAAACATTGTTTGAAATGTTTGGAAATATAGTGCAAATGTTCGAATGCCATGTGGGGTACTATGAGCATAACTCGAACTCTTCTAAACATTGTTCAGTTTTAGTTCAGTTTTAGTTCAGATCTAGTTCAGTTCTAGTTCAGTTCTAGTTCAGTTCTAATTCAGTTCTAGTTCGGTTCTAGTTCAGTTCTAGTTTAGTTCTAGTTCAGTTCTAGTTCAGTTCTAGTTCAGTTCTAGTTCAGTTCTAGTTCAGTTCTAGTTCAGTTCTAGTTCAGTTCTAGTTCAGTTCTAGTTTAGTTCTAGTTTAGTTCTAGTTTAGTTCTAGTTCAGTTCAGTTCTAGTTCAGTTCTAGTTCAGTTCTAGTTCAGTTCTAGTTCAGTTCTAGTTCAGTTCTAGTTCAGTTCTAGTTCAGTTCTAGTTCAGACCTAGTTCAGACCTAGTTCAGTTCTCGTTCAATTCTAATTCAGTTCTAGTTCAGTTTTAGTTCAGTTCTAGTTCAGTTCTAGTTCAGTTCTAGTTAGGTTCTAGTTCAGTTCTAGTTCAGTTCTAGTTAGGTTCTAGTTCAGTTCTAGTTCAGTTCTAGTTCAGTTCTAGTTCAGTTCTAGTTCAGTTCTAGTTCAGTTCTAGTTCAGTTCTAGTTCAGTTCTAGTTCAGTTCTAGTTCAGTTCTAGTTCAGTTCTAGTTCAGTTCTAGTGCAGTTCTAGTTCAGTTCTAGTTCAGTTTTAATTCAGTTCTAGTTGAAGTAAAAGCATAACTACTTACAATGTTTTTAAACTCTTTTATATCCTTTTTTCAATTCCAGCACATTTGTGATTATTTATCGAATTTGTTCTTGAACATTTTAATTTTTGATGAGATTTTATATCGTTCCAACTTCGCTCGATATTGGCCTTCTTACAAGAAAACTATAGAAGCCATTACTCAAAGTGGCACTTCGTGGGATAATTGCACTACATCGGAACTTAATGGTTTAAGAAATTGTTTGCAGGAATTGGATTTCTTATTTACCGGATGTATATTTAGGGTAAGTCAAAGTTTACAGTCTAAAATTCCAAAATGTTTCATTATAATTTTCAATATATAAATTTCTTCCTTTTAGCACTTTCTCGACAGTACGTTTAGCATAAAAGAGAAGATAGGTCCCCAAGGAGTGGGTCATTTAAGCCAGCAATTCAATGAATATCTTAAACTACAACTACAAGAAATCGATAAAACGAATCCGAGTGAAATGAACGCCTTCAGCGATACCTACAACATAATAAAACTCAACGCTTTCTGTGTAGTATTCCATGACTTTTGTGGTCAAGTCGATACAAAATCTATTAAACTTTTAATAGAATTAAATAGCAAACATCAAGCCATTGTGCTTATTGGTAATATACCTTGGTCTTCAAGCTATTTTTTACGCAAAAATGCTTTAACTCTTATTAAAACGCATGAAAAACTATTAATGGATTTTCGACGACAACAGCAACTATTTCTACAGCAACATGGTCAGAAATTGACAAAAGATTGCCGTTTATATTGTAGTGAAATAAGTCTGTGGGTATTGAAAATTGAAAAAACGTTAAGTTGTGGACCCTTTGAATTGCGTATTGAACAATTTAAGGAGTTGACAACATTATTGGTGCAAGGAATGCGGACTTCAGGGCATTTGAGTTATTTAATTAAGGGCATAGTAAATTCCCATGAAAATCTTCAAGTACCCATGACTAAACAAACTCTATTAGCAATTTGTAAACTTTTGGAAATGTTAAAATTGATTCAGTTGTGTTTCAACGATCATGCCACAAATATCGCTAAAGTAATACATTGCATTTTACAGTATTTTCAATATAAAGTATTACAATTGATAAATGCTTGCAAGGTAAGATAAATATTTGGATAAAATTTGATAATTATTGAAAACTGCATTCCTGAAATCTCATCTCTTTTAATTACAGAAAAAAATCATCTCCTCCAAGTTACGCGATAAAAGTGTTGATGCTTTAGCTGCTTTAAAAATAACCGAACGTTGTCTTCATGGCCCTCCCAGTAAAGTTCGCATTTTAGTGGCGAAACTAGCTTTTGATGCATCCAGTGCTAAATATAAGATTTTGTCAAGTGAACAACAAGAACGTTTTCGTAGCCTTATTAAACGTATAGAAATGATCAGTGATTTACAAGATAACATACACGAAATGTGTGATACTTCATTCCTCTTTTGGCATCAATCAATTTTGAGAGCTTATCTTAAACAAATTGTTGATAAAAAATTAGACTTTAATTCATTCCAGGTAAGTGAGAGATTCAAATTTGATTTCCAATCCAAAAACAATCCATAATGCGTATTCCATTCGAGTTCTAGTTCAGTTTGAATTCAATTCAGGTCAGTTCTTACAATATGTTTCCTCTTTATTTACTTTTTAGTATCTTATACAAGCCTCAACTGAATGTGGCGATTCGTTAAATTTCCTTAATCTCAAAGATTTAAATGTTTCCAAAGATTTACAAAAATCCACTTATGAAAGTATACGTTCTGAGATTATAAGTAAATTATGTGCTCAAATTGAAATATTTTTGCGTTTAGAAGTACATGCCAATCTGCAAGTTGAGAAAATGAATCCCTTCGAACAGGGCATTAATGATTATCAAGAATTGATAAATGTTTGCCCTTTACAAGTAAATGGCAATTATATAATCTTAAAAGATCACATAGAAAATTATTTGAGTGCCATGTTTTATAACTTAACTACCATATCACTGCACGATTGGAAAACCTATGAAGAAATGAGACATTTAGCTAATTATCGTTTATTACTCCATCCTGTCGAAGATTATTTACCCAATCAAACCTTAGAACAGGGTATAGATATTTTAGAGATTATGCGTAAGATACATATTTTCGTTTCCAAATATGTTTATAATATGAATTCTCAAATATTTGTGGAACAACAAAGTTCCAACAAGCACTTGGATACTATAGGTATACGACATGTGGCGAATTCTTTGAGGACCCATGGCACCGGAGTGATAAATACCACCGTCAATTTTACCTATCAGTTTTTAAGGCAAAAATTCTATACATTTTCACAATTTCTTTACGATGAACAAATAAAAGCTCGTTTAATGAAGGAGTTGAGATCATTTGCTGAACGTAAACAACAGGATGAGTATCCTTTGTATCCGTATGAACGGGCAGATGCTTTTAATAAGGACATTCGCAAATTAGGTTTAGCGAATGATGGTCAAACATATATGGATTTGTTTAGGAAAGTCATAACACATGTGGGTAAGTATTTGATATTTATACTGCTCTATTTAAATTTAAGCTCTGGTTCAATAAAATTCCAGTTCTAGTTCAGTCCTAGTTTAGTTATGATTCAGTTCTACTTCAGTTCTAGTTAAGTTCTATTTCAGTTCTAGTTAAGTTCTATTTCATTCTAGTTCAGTTTTAGTTCAATTCTAGTTCAGTTCTATTACAGTTCTAGTTTAGTTCTAGTTCAGCTTTAGCTCTAGATCATTTCTAGTTCAGTTCTGGTTCAATTCTAGTTCAGTTTTGGTTCAGTTCTAATTTAGTTCTAGTTCAGTTTTAGTCGGTTTTACTTCAGTTCTAGTTCAGTTCTAGTTCAGTTCAGTTCTAGTTAAGTTCTAGTTCAGTTCTAGTTCAGTTCTAGTTCAGTTCTAGTTCAGTTCTAGTTCAGTTCTAGTTCAGTCGGTTTTACTTTAGTTCTAGTTCAGTTCTAGTTCAGTTCTAGTTCAGTTCTAGTTCAGTTCTAGTTCAGTTCTAGTTCAGTTCTAGTTCAGTTCTAGTTCAATTCTAGTTCTAGTTAAGTTCTAGTTCAGTTCAAGTTCAGTTCTAGTTCAGTTCTAGTTCAGTTCTAGTTCAGTTCTAGTTCAGTTCTAGTTCAATTCTAGTTCAGTTCTAGTTCAGTTCTAGTTCAGTTCTAGTTCAGTTCTAGTCCAGTTCTAGTTCAGTTCTAGTTCAGTTCTAGTTCAGTTCTAGTTCAGTTCTAGTTCAGTTCTAGTTCAGTTCTAGTTCAGTTCTAGTTCAGTTCTAGTTCAGATCTAGTTCAGTTCTAGTTCAGTTCTATTACAGTTCTAGTTCAGTTTTAGTTCTAGATCAGTTCTAGTTCAGTTCTGGTTCAATTCTAGTTCACTTTTGGTTCAGTTTTAGTTCTAGATCAGTTCTACTTCAGTTCTGGTTCAATTCTAGTTCAGTTCTATTACAGTTCTAGTTCAGTTTTAGTTCTAGATCAGTTCTAGTTCAGTTCTGGTTCAATTCTGGTTCAATTCTGGTTCAATTCTGTTCAGTTTTGGTTCAGTTTTAGTTCTAGATCAGTTCTAGTTCAGTTCTGGTTCAATTCTGGTTCAATTCTAGTTCAGTTTTGTTCAGTTATAGTTCAGTTCTAGTTCAGTTCTAGTTCAGTTCTAGTTCAGTTCTAGTTCAGTTCTAGTTCAGTTCTAGTTCAGTTCTAGTTCAGTTCTAGTTCAGTTCTAGTTCAGTTCTAGTTCAGTTCTAGTTCAGTTCTAGTTCAGTTCTAGTTCAGTTCTAGTTCAGTTCTAGTTCAGTTCTAGTTCAGTTCCAGTTCAGTTCTAGTTCAGTTCTAGTTCAGTTCTAGTTCAGTTCTAGTGCATAGTCTGTACAGTTTTAGTTCAGTTCTTGTTCAGTTCTAGTTAAGTTCTAGTTGAGTTCAGTTCTAGAACAGTTCTAGTTCAGTTCTAGTTCAGTTCTAGTTCAGTTTTAGTTCAGTTCTAGTTCAGTTCTAGTTCAGTTCTAGTTCAGTTCTAGTTCAGTTCTAGTTCAGTTCTAGTTCAGTTCTAGTTCAGTTCTAGTTCAGTTCTAGTTCAGTTCTAGTTCAGTTCTAGTTCAGTTCTAGTTCAGTTCTAGTTCAGTTCTAGTTCAGTTCTAGTTCAGTTCTAATTCAGTTCTAGTTCAGTTCTAGTTCAGTTCTAGTTCAGTTCTAGTTCAGTTCTAGTTCAGTTCTAGTTCAGTTCTAGTTCAGTTCAAGTTCAGTTCAAGTTCAGTTCTAGTTCAGTTCTAGTTCAGTTCTAGTTCAGTTCTAGTTTTGTTTTAGTTCAGTTGTAATTCAGTTCTGGTACAGTTTTACTTCAGTTCTGGTTCAGTTCTATTATACCTTTACTAACGAACTAATTTTATTTTAGGCAATGCAATGGGTTATATCCGTTTAGTACGTTCCGGCAGTATACATGCCAATTATAGCGCCAGTTTATATTTACCAAAGTTTGATGAAAACTTAAAATTTGTACCCCAATGTAATGAGCAACAATTGAGTGAGGTAGTACAAATGGCTGCTGAAAATGTTGAAACAAATATTAAAAATCTAGCTAAAAGTTTTGCAGATAATACGGATTATTTTAAGGTAAGAATTTATTACAAAATTTAATAACAGTAGAGCAGATAAGAGGAAAGATAGTCCTTTAAATTTCTCGCCAATTCTCATACAAATATATTCTAACAGACAGAAGTACTTAAATTTAAACCAAATCTACAAGATCTAAATGATTTCATATCTATAACAGAGTTAATATCAATGAAAATTTTCTTCCAATTTCTATTGTTATTTTTTTATTAGCTTCTCGTTGAGGCCTTTCAGCCCTTCTTTCGCAATCCCCACAATTTACACTTGCGCAATTTCTATCTAATTGTTCCTCCTCTTATCATGAACTATGTGGAGTATATGCTGGCTGTTAAATCCAAAATAAATAAAAAAGATCGCGAAGAAGCTGTTCTTTTCGATGATGGTTTCGCCGTAGGTCTAACCTATATACTAAAGCTGCTAAATCAAATCGGAGACTTTAATTCACTCGAGTGGTTCTCAACTGTACGAGAACGTTTTGAAGCTGAAAGACGAAAAATAAAAGAAATGTTACTGGAGATAAATAGTGTTGCTAATAACACGGCCGCTAGAGCAAATACAAATACTGCAGCCAAACAGGCGAGTGAAAATGAAAAACTACAACAAACATTAGTGCTAACGGAAAGACGTATTAATGCTCATCAAATGGAATATAATTTATTGCGTTATAATTTATGCAGTGCTAAGATATTTTTTCAATAAGTGAAAAATGAAAAGTAAGTGAAATTATAAGCATATTATTAAGTTTTGAACAATTAAAGAAGTTTATATTTAAATTTTAAACTAATATATATAGTTTTTGTTATCCTGTTTTACAACAGTAATATTACTACTTTTATTTTTGTCTTATTCCCATTTTTTAATCAGGTCAAAATTATACGTCAAAAAAGATTCATTCGCTTCTAGCAATTTTATATTCATGCTTAATTTCGTCTATGCTTTCCCATCTTTAATAGTCTCAACTTCCAGTCATGTCTTCCACTTTCTTGTGGAGTTCGAGTTTATAAAAGCGGGTGAATTTATTATATTTGTATAAGTGGAACAGTTGTGATCCTTCCAGCTGATTCCTTTTTTTTTTGATATAATAGCAACCAAATTTGACTCAGTGACAGAAATGATTTTTGACACAGTTTTTGGCTTCGATTCTCGAGATTAAAAAGATATGTATGTTTTCAAGAAGTTGACAGTCCCTGCGTCCCTATTATAATCAGATGAAACCTCTAACGATTCATCAAAACCAAGTTAATCGTGGATCTTGTCACGTGGTGATTAATATCAAAGACTCTTAACTTCAAGATGACAAAGAATTGATTTGAGAATAATCATTTTACTGTCACGCTATTTTCTGTAACTCTGTAATTTATTGGCGTTGTATTAAACACTCAAAAGACCAGGTTATCTCACGTTAGTTCGGATAGAGCTCTTCAATCAAACAAAACCTCAAGTGAGCTCAGTGTAAACGACGCATAACTTGGTAACAGTTATACTGAGTACTGGTGCGAGCAGATGCAATTATGTGCCGTTCTACACTAGGAAACTTTTCATTTTTGTGTGTGAGAGAAAGAGAAAGAAATACCAATCATCTCATTCTCTCACACACAAAATCATAGTTTTCTCAACAAAATTGTGAACCAGGTCTATGTCGAAAGCTTAGGGACAAAGACAAGCCTGATTGTCCTTAAGAAATAAAGGCTATGACGCGATAGTTTTTCCCCAACTTAGACCTGAATTACGACCAGTCGTAACACTACTTTTAGTGAATAGATTGATACGCTGCTATGGACTGTGACTGATTCACATAGACGGCATTCAAATTTTTATCATTATTAGTCCAAAAGAAGGTAGCCGTTATCGACCTTAAGTGTTTGCTCTGACTGTTATGTCCTCTTTCATGCGACAATTGGGTTTTCCGTCCGAAATGACCCGATTCCAAATCGGTCAAATATTATCAACAAATGTTTGTAACGTCCAAAGTAAATGATCATACAAATATCCTAAAATACACCAATAGGTTCAAAACGATATAAACCATGTTCGTCTGCCTGTCCTTTCATCTCTATGTCCATGTAAACCTTGTACGTACGCTTCAGGTAGACATTTTCAATTTAGTTTTATAAGATTTTGAACATACTCTTCTTTGACTCAAGTCATTTCCTGAAGGGAAAGATAAGGGCAATTATTGACTGATCCTTATAAAATTACATAAGAAGATGTAAGCGTTGAATTAATTAAAACATGGACCGATAATCCTTATTGGCAATACCAAATATTGGAGAATATTTTTGCCCTCTATCATGACAGACAGGCGAATGTGGCTAGATCGTGTTAGTATTTAAAAGGGACACAGACTATATGTATATATTTTTCTAGATCTCTAGGGAAAGACAATAATTGGTAAAAGCCAAGGGCGAACTGGGTGAAATATTCTAAATATTAAGATTCACTCCAGCGTTTTCCTAGACCTCTTAAAGTCGCCTAACCACACTTCTGAGATGACTTCTGTTGTTTCGACAACAGCAATATAGGGACGTAATTGGTGGTTTGAATAACACAGAATTATGTTTATTTAACCAGACTCATTTCTGTGGCCACAAGGACCTACTGTCATATGTTTCCCCTTCCCACGAATTAGAGTTTAAATCAGAGCCACTACGTAGGTCCAAAGGATCTACCTCAACCGACTGACCAGCCAGGACAAAGTCCTGCGTTCAACTGGCCACCCGTAGTACCAGATTATTTGTTGATCTGGTTCGGCTCCGTGTCAAATCATTCCAACTAGATGATAGTCCCGCAGACTAGAGATACTGGTAGGTGAATATATATTAGTTAGTTATTCTATTTATAAGGATAGTTATTATAAATCCCAAGAGATTTTCCACAAAAATTTACAAAATTTATGTCTTCTTCAAGTCATTTTCTGAAGGGGAGTATGTATGAAGGCTAGGGTCAAACTAGGCCCGATCGTTACATACATAAATCAGCAGTGTCATTTAGACTTTTACAAAAAACTAAGTTTTGCTGATTTTTGACATACTAGAACATTAACCATAATTATGGACATAAAAGCCACATTTGGGGGTAAGGTTGTATGAGTACTAAGCGAAATAATGAAGCGATTTTAACCATTTTCAATTGCGTTTGTCTTTGGACCAAAAGAAATGCATTTACTAAATTTCATTGAATTATCTTGAAAATTGTCACATATAGCGTGCATAAAAGCTTTCATGGACATAACTAAAACAACTCAGAAAGTGATTCTTAGCTTATTGGTATACTTTAAGTTGGGTGTCGGACTTATATTTTTGTGTGTTACAAACATCAGCACAAACGCAAATTAGTATCCCTAATGTAGTGTTGTAGGGTATAAAAATAACGAATAAATTTTTTAAAAAATAATAATGAACCTACTTCTTAAGATAATTTCCGGTTAAGTAAAATTATTTTATTTTCAACAGAGTTGTATTTAGTAGATAATAGTATGAAAACAACATCAAAACAACACACATTTTAGAGTGGCAACACTTTTCAACTAAAAACGTTGCGCATGCTTAGATAGTTTAATTTAAAACACAGGTGGTTAAAGGTTTTTGCGGTAAACCAGGTGGCTACATTATTATTCTAACATGTTTTTTATATCTTTTTCTTTTTTAAGCCATAATATAAACTGTTGGCTGATTGCCCAAAGAAAAAAAAAACACAACTCTCTTAGCTGGTTCAAAGCAACCAATCTAACCAACTTAAACATTCATTATATTTTCTTTCTTTCATTTCGTTCGCTCGTTCGTTTGTACGTTCGCATTCTACACTATTTTTGCGTGTACAATATAGACAATAATTTTTTATTTGGTTTTTTTTGTGTTGTTTAAATAACTTTCACTTTGTGTGCACTTGGACGAAAATCATAAATTTTTCCTATTTTTTTTTAACTAATATTTGAGTACTAGTTTATACTAGTACTAGTTAATAAGTTGTAATTTAGTTATTTTATTTTTGTGGAATTATTGTGTATTGAATGAAGAAAACAGAAGACATTGCAGTGTTGTTGCGTGTATGTGTGTGTGTGTGTGTTTTTTTAAACGAATTTGAATTTTTCCCCAAAACAAGGTCATACGCAAAACTAACAACTTTATAAATTAATAATAAAAATAATAACTAAACGACAAATAAATAATAATAATAAAATATACTTTGAATATATAAATAAAAGAAAGAAAAGAAAACAAAAACAAGTACAAGAAGAAATTAATACGTGATTAAAATTTAAATTAAGTTTTATTACTAAAGAAAGGAAAACGAATTATAAGAATTGTTTAAAGTATAAGGTGTTTGTTAAGTTTTAATAAAATTAAAGAAACCAGAATATTCCTACAAATTGGAAAAGTTTTACGACAAAAAAATATTAATAAAAAAAAATATTGCTGTTGGTTAATGTGTCAAGTTGAGCACGAGCAGCAGCACCAACAAAACGAATGAGTGTGTGTGTTCATATTAATAAAAAAATTATAAATAATATTTAAGTTTTCTTTAAAAAAACATATTTGCATAAGAAAACGCCCACAACTTAAGACCAAAATAAGTAACATAATTGAACGGTAAAACTATCCAACCAACTAAATATCCGTCCGTCTGTTTGACAAACAGCCAAACAACATAGTCAGCTAGCCAGCCAGCAAACCAACCAACAAATCACTTAGCAGTTATTAAGTTGAGTTGTTAAATGTGTTTTTGTTTTTGGACGGAACAACTTAAACTACGAAATCATATCAAAATCAACAAGGAATAAAAAAAAGAAAATAATAAACCTCAATAAATATGACATCAAAATATGAACGCATTAAAACAGAGTGTCGTACACGTAACACTCTCTGGGAAGATCCTGATTTTCCTGCTGTACAACAGTCTGTTTTCTACTATCAAACACCACCATTTACGTTTCAATGGCGTCGCATATCCGAAATAGCTGATGCTCCAAATGCCTGTTTTGTCAATGAGACAGAAAATTTTGATGTTATACCCGGTAAAATGGGTGATCGTTGGTTAGTTTCGTGTCTAGGTGTTCTACATTCACTGCGCAATCTCTTCTATCGTGTTGTACCTGCCGATCAGAGTCTGGACAAGGCTAATGGTGTTTTTCGTTTTCGTCTTTGGTGGTGCGGTGAATGGGTGGAAGTTTTAGTTGATGATCGTTTGCCCACCATTAATGGACGTTTGGCTTTTCTCCAACCTCAAACATCTAACTGTTATTGGGCCTCTTTGCTGGAAAAGGCCATTGCTAAATTGCATGGTTCTTATGAGGCTCTTAAATATGGCACACGTTCGGATGGCCTCAGTGATTTACTGGGTGGTGTTGTTCAGTGTATACCCCTTAAGGCTACCAGTACTACAGATTTGGTAAGGCCTCAACAGTTGAAATCTCATTTGGATACCACTTGCATTGTTACCTGTATAGCTGCGACAAGTGCTGCCATGGCTCAGCATAAAAATACACCTGAACGTCTACCGAATGGAATAATACTTAATGTTAACTACAGGTAAGTTTAACTTAAGTTTCATTTTATATTTGCTTGCAGTCGAGTAGAGTTAGAATGAACTCTTAAACGATTTTGTTATAAAAAAACTATTTATTTATGACTTTATGTAATGTATGGATAAGTTTTAGAGGAGAGTAATCTAGTAACAGTTGGGATACCCGAAACTTCGAGTTTATGTTCGCTATAGAATCCTTAGGCTTAAAAGAACATATTCTAAACATTCGTGCAAATGTTGTTTATCTAAGTAGAAGCATAATCCAATAATTCTTGTGAGTTATGTATGTATATTGACCTTAGAGGTCGGTTTTGAGCTGGAGAGTGTCAGAGAAGTTGGGGAAACTTCTGCAAAAGTCATGGATGACTAATGAGTTAAGACTGGTTGCCAAATTTAATGTAATCAACTAGACTCGATTACTTAGTTGTGGTTTATGAAGACCAACTAAATAGGTAGTTCTACGTAGGTCCAATAAAGTCACAATGCCCTAGCAATCGAGTAAATGAACTTATTCGACTATTGCATAAAATACAATGAGTCCTCCTAACTGTACATAGGGCAATATATGGTCATTATGTGGAAGATCAATGCGTTTAGCACGATTAACAAATTTTTATGATTTGTTTGGTGGTTAATAATGAACGATATCAAATTACTTTGATGAAGTAATGAAGTCCAAGGAGATCTATATGAGACCACAATTCCCTAGCAATCGAGTAAGCATACTCATTCGACCAACTGTTCTGAGCATTGATATTAATAATTGAACTCCACAAAACTGGTATATTTACAGTTTAATTAGCGTGGTTCCTACTCTTGCCAAAGTGTCAGCAATATTATTATAATGTCGAAGTGCGTCAATACCTGCCATGTTGGCCTATTTAACGATGGGCGTTTTCAACTACTGGTTGAGTTTCTATGCAACTCACCACCGCCCCGCTGTGCTTCTTAGACGCCGGTGGCAATTTACTTTTATAGAATTTCCGATGTTGCCCCGTTACAACTACGCAGATGGGATGACCTTTGTTGTGTCGGTAACAGCACCTAGAGATGTAATCGGTAGAACGAAGTACAAATTCATCAAATAAGCGAAGACTTTATTCTTAATCACAGAGAACACACTGTGGTAAATCTGGTATGAGCAGATATTACTCCGAACATAGCTAGACAAGGAAGAAAGATTCAATGATTTCACTTGTATAAAATACATTTCATCCATCTCCATTCAACCCAGCACACTTCTTATTTACCCGACACACTCACACAATACCAATCGTATACCTCTTCATCTATCCTCTATCATATTTAACGCCAACTCATTTCCAAAGCTTAGTCCCACAATCACTCGTCTGTGGGCATCTGCGGATTCAGCTCGAGCATTTGGTAGGGGTTATCTATTCTCATCGGCAACAGCATTAAACATATCCCGAATTATAGACTTTACCGTGCTTATACCGCAACTTACTGTTCCTGCAAATTTAGGTTTAAACCACAGCTAATGAATGAACATCAACCAACTTACCAGCATGGAAAATGTCCTACAGTCAACTAACCCCATGTCAAATCATTCCGATAAGTGAAATAACATATCCAGTTTATAGTACCGACAAACTAGAGCTATTGGTAGTACGTCTTTATTCCGGAATTGCAATACACCAACATGAGGATCTTTCATTAGGGAAACATGAACCGGGGAGGGCCTAGTGGTAATAATAGACCTTTAAAATACGTTCTTCTTTGCGAAGCAATTAATTTCTACGGAGGGGTGAGGATTGCCTAAATGTTATTACTTCACTTATCCGGCCTGATTTTTCCGCGTTTTGTAGTGTTTCAACTATGGTAGGAGTTGTGGCCCTATTTGATCCAATACGTTGTTTCATTCGGTGTAAAACCTTTTTTTTTCGATAACTTCTTCCGCTCTCTGTTTATAGACATTACTTAACAAACTTTTTGGACCATAACCGACATATTACGGGCATTATATACGTTTATCCAAAAGTCAAGGTGTGAAAAATAAACCATTTTTTTTAATTTAGGAATTTATCTGTGAAAAAAATTTTAAATTTAAAACCTTTTTAAAAATACGATCAGAAAGTGAAAATCTGTATCTCTTAAATCGTTTCAGCTATATTCTACTGTATAATAGTTTATTACTAGTGTAGGAGTTTTTCTGTCTGTTAGTCTGATTATAAAATTCTTATTAGCAATTATTACTTTATATCAATATAAGAAAACACATGTTGGTTGTTCTAATTTGAAAAATCACTTGTTCAATGTCATTTATAAAATAAAAACAATGCTTGATTCTTGAATTCTTTTGAATGTAATTAATTTTACGCATAAATTATTAAATAATTTTTATTAATTAAAACAAAAGAAGAAAATATTTCAAATAGTATTTGTTAATTGTTCTTTACTTTTATGATAAGAATATATAAGAATGCATTTAAAAATTCCAATTCAACAGATTTTTAAATAAATACACTACTGATACAACAATAAGTTAAAAATTAAAAAAAAGTGTTTTAAGAAAAATTTTCTCTATATAGAGATTGTGATCAGATTAAAATTTGATGTTAACTCCTTCATATTTAATGGATTTATTGATGAAGAATTATTTTCTTGAGAACTTAATAAGGAGATAAAATAAGTTGTTGTTCAACCCTCGTAATCAAGCAACCATTATCCATTGGTAAAAGTCGGTCATTTAGAGCAGCTGAAAATCTTTTGGAGAAAGATGATAATTGGTTTACGTGGTAGTTTACATAGCGCGAACTGCCAAGTACAATCTAAGAGACTCTGTTTTGACCGGACCACTCCACTCGTCAGATGTTGTATTTTTAGTATTAGTCCCTGTGAGAAAGCTGAGAATATCATTAAGCCAAAACTCAGATATCTCACCAAGGTTAGATATGAAGTGATTGCCAAGAAAGTGGTTTCTTTGCAACTGCAACAATGATCATTGTTAGGTTATTACTGCTATCGGCCTTGATATGTCCCGCCTACTTCGGAAAAAGATGATAGTTGCTTGAACTCTTAGGTTTTTAGCGATAACTCGCACGGTAAGAGATCATGTGTAAAGCTTTCTTAATTAGCCAAATGGACCATTAGTTAGTTAGTTAGTTAGTTAGTTAGTTAGTTAGTTAGTTAGTTAGTTAGTTAGTTAGTTAGTTAGTTAGTTAGTTAGTTAGTTAGTAAGTTAGTTAGTTAGTTAGTTAGTAAGTTAGTTAGTTACTTAGTTAGTTAGTTAGTTAGTTAGTTAGTTAGTTAGTTAGTTAGTTAGTTAGTTAGTTAGTTAGTTAGTTAGTTAGTTAGTTAGTTAGTTAGTTAGTTAGTTAGTTAGTTAGTTAGTTAGTTAGTTAGTTAGTTAGTTAGGTAGGTAGGTAGGTAGTTAGTTAGTTTATTAGTTATGCTCTGGTAACGTTGCTGGATATTCCATCCATTGACACATATTTATGATATGGGGCGCCGATTACAGCTAAACGGCTCTTTACTTTAGGCAAAATTTCCAAAAGCGGTTCTAGGACAGGTCCTCACTCTATACTGGCCACTTTAGAAGGTTATGCACAATCATCAGACGTGCCTGATCACATCCCAGACACATATTATTTCGGAAACTTTGAAGTCTTCCTAAAACGGATCAAATACCAGTATCACTCCATTGTTACACGAATGGCTCTAAATTGGGGGATAAAGTGGGCTTAAGAACTAAAAAACACAAATATGTCACTGTTTACCTAATCATAGAACAGCCTACCAGGCAGAATTCGGGGCAATAACCAAATGTGTAAATTGCATAAGAATAAATGTGGCGCCTACAGCCTTTAATATATTTACCGACAGCCCGAATTCAATTTGTGTAATATCAGGTAATAGAGTTAAATCTATGATCGTATTAGATTGGAAATCTCCTCAAAATGAGCAAGCCTCAAGTTAGTATGATGGTATGTATTCTGAGCGAACGAACAGAATTACGAGAACATCTATTCAAAATTGAACCTGCTGATTCAGAAGAATGTAGAGCATGTGGAGAGGACAGTAAAACCCTGAAATACTTTGTTTGCAACTGTCAGGCATTAGTCGAAGTTAGACCCAAGTATCTTGTAAGTGATGTTAATCCAGAAATAACATTCCTAACTAACACTGATTGGAAAATTCTTAGGAATTATGTTCAGGAAACTGAGTTTCAGAACATTGAAAAATAACACATTTTTTCATGGAAAGAAGCGCCCAACAGTCCCGATAGTGGCCTAGGTGTATTTATTTGGATTTGATGTAGTATACATCCTCGTTGATAGGAGGATGTATACTATGCTAACCCACAGACTGGCAGTCTATGACCTAGTCCACAATGTATTCCATAGTATAGTTTATAGTACAGCAGAAAAAACCTAGACTTTGCCCATAAAGAACAAAAATCTATAACTTTAACACAAAAAGAGAACATGCAGGATCTCGGATCACTCACAGCAGTTACGATTTTATAAAACAGCTGAATAGAATGTTACTAGAAAAATTGAAAACGTCTCGTGAACTCCAAAAATTAAGAAAATTTATAACGACAAATCGTTGATGCTACAAAGCTGAGTAAATTTCCAAAAATTTAACTCCAACACCTTTTAATTATTCAGAATTTTAAATATTTCAAAATAAAAATGTACACACTATTGGTTAGCAGTTAAAAATGTGTATAAAAAGATATTATTAATAGCGCAAACATACTTTTTAACAGAAAAGGTTAAAGGTCATTCTTCAAATAAAATTTTATTGAAATTAGTTAAGAACTTGTTTTCGATTAATCGATTTAACATCATGAGATCGAGAACAAAACTTTAAACATTTTATTATATTTTTAAAAATATTTAAATAGAAAGTGAGAGTAATATAAAGAGGGTATTCATCATTTCGTTTAGATTGAGGAAGTAATTTTGATTTTTAAGATAAATATCTGCATATTTTGTGTCAATTTATTACGAATAAATATGACATAAACATCAGATATCCTGGGCAGATCAATGTACATAGAAGTTTTAACACTACTTATTAAATAAACTGATTGTTAACTTTTACTTTCCCTTTTTCAGACTCTGTTCACTGGATAAAGTTGAAACTTTACTCGGTGACGCTGTACAATTGGTGCGTATTAAGGATCCATTAGCATGTAATGCTTTTGCTAACAACAATGACTACGAGGGCGATTGGTCGGCAATGTCTCCAACATGGGAACGTGTCTCGGTACAGGAACGTGATCGTTTATTTGGCCAACTAGAAGTGGGAGAATTTTGGATGTCATTTTTGGATTTCACACAAACTTTCTCCAGTCTGGAGGTCATTTATCTCGATGCCGATACAGCTAAAGATGAACTCACACTACAGGATCGACCGAAACGTTGGCAAATGAAAATGTTTCAGGGACAATGGAAACGTGGTGTTACGGCGGGTGGTTGTCGTAATCATGAATCATTTCACATTAATCCTCAGCTATTGCTAACCATACCGGAGAAACAGGAAATTGTGGTGGCCCTCAATCAACACACAGCAGTAGAGCCTAAAGTAATAGGTTTCACTATGTACAAATTAAGCGGTGTGGCGGGCTCTAAGGTTAATCAAAAGATCACCGAATGTTTACCCAAAGAATTTTTCAAAACTCAAGTTAGTTTTCTTAATTCGGATTATGGCAATACCAGACATGTGACTTGTCATTGTCAGCTGGAAGTGGGACAATATGTACTAATGCCCACCACCTATGAACCGGGTGAAGAATCTAGTTTTACTGTAAGAATATTGGGTACAGTACCCTTACGTTTGTCACTATTAGAAACACAAACATTAATGCTGCTCGATCCCTTCCCAGTGCTTAAGAATGAAGCAGATTCTACGAAAATCAAAAACGTATGTCAATATGAACCCGTTTTTATGCAATTGGCCGATGAAAATAAAACCATTAATTGTTTTGAACTGCATGAGTTATTGGATGCCTGTTTGCCCAATGATTATATAAAAGGTTGCGCCAATATAGACATTTGTCGCCAAGTTATCGCTTTACAGGATAAAACCGGCACTGGTCGTATTAACTTCTTACAGTTTAAAACTTTTATGGTGAATTTAAAATCCTGGCAGGGAGTTTTTAAAATGTACACCAAAGAAAAAGCCGGCATTTTAAGAGCCGAACGTTTGCGTGATGCTCTCTACGATGTGGGCTTTCAGTTAAGCACCGATATTATGAATTGCATTATGCAACGTTTCATACGTAAAGATGGCACTTTACGTTTAAGTGATTTTGCTTCAGCAGTTTTACATTTAACGGCAGCATTTGATTATTTTCAACGTAAAGATCACAATCAGGATAATGTCATTGAAATCGAAATGTCCGATTGGATTAAATGTGTTTTACGTTGTTAACACTAGTTTTATAATATGCTCGCTATATATATATTCTATAGATCAGGTTTGATTGTAGACAAATTATTGCAAATAAGTTGAAAAGTTTTGAAATTATTTAGTTGTTAGAAGAGTTTTTCTTTTTTTTTGAAACAAACACCAGTAAGATGACGTTTTATTTAGTCTAATTTATTATATTTTATATATTTTAATTTAATATTTATAAAAATATTTAATTATTATTTAAAATCTCATTTACACAAAACAAATAAATAGTCTTGTAATATTCAATTTTTAATTGATGTACATCTTTTATAGTTTATTATTTTAAATACATATTTACAAACATACTTGTGTGCTATATTTAGTAACATACTAAATTATTTAACTATTTTTTTTATAAATATATATTTTAAGTATCAAACTTTTTGGTTCTAAAAAATGTTATTATTTTTTGCGTTAACTGAAATGTTAAAGTTACTAATTAAGAGATTAATAAAAATTTTAAGTAAAATTATCATTTTAAGCAAATCCTAGAAACAATTTTTAAAACAAATGCGAAAAAAACACATGACAATCAAAGATGTTGTTCGAGTTATCGTGTCGTAAAATTTGAAAAAACACTCGGTTTTTAACCATCTTTGAGATTCTACAACAGCGTGATTTGTTAAGATTGTGTTGTCAACTAAAAGTCCAATTTGTGGACTTCAAAATAAAGAATTTAACTCTGTTATATATTTCACCATCTCTGAGATATTTCAATCTAAAACATGAGGCAATTAATAGTTAAAAAAAAACAATATTGCCGTTATCTCGGGAGTCTATTGTAAACAGTCCTCCTAAAAATTTTTAGAAAATCGGTTTTTAGAAAAATATATCCCATTCTTTCGCATCTTGATTGTGAAATATATTCTTCGTAATTAAGTTAGTTGTGAAAGTCCAATTTATTATACAAAAATGACCTAATATGGGAAATATAGTCTATTATGGACTGATTCTCCCGAAATTCTGGTTCCCATTAAACTTTTTTGAGTATAATTTCATCTTTATACATGTATTTCTAAGACAGTCATAATCATTGAAGATATTTTCGTAAAGGGGATCTAATATAAATTGTAGAATCAATTTGAAGACCGATAAACATAGCCATTTATAAGCGTAAATGTAATTTTCGAAAGGGGATCTAATATAAGGGTCAATTATGAACCGATCGGAGACAGATTTTAGTTCCTATAACACAAATATCGTTACTATACTGGTATTATTAAGCCACATATGATTATTTTATAAAAAGGACCTTTCTTGCAAAAATTTAAACTACTTAGCGCATGCGTGCAAAGATGACTCCTCAAAGAACTAGGACTGGCTCAAAACTAATCACATTTAACAATGTGATGTTCTAGGTGAGGACCACGTAATCCATCCATACTTAAGGGCGGGTTTTACATTCTTTGTTTAAACAAAATTAAATCTATGTTTTGTGTTGTTAGTACAGGTTTTTCTGATAAAGATAATCTTCATTCATTGGTTAAACCTGGTTTAATATATGTTTCGTATTTTCAGTAAACAGTAAAGTTACTTATTATCTCAGTTTAACTGAGTGTAATTGACCAATTAAACTCAAGTTATAAGTTAGAAAACACAATAAACAAAAATAATAAAACAATGATTTCTTAAGAACGAAATCTTTATATTTTAAGTAAATTGCAATTTTTTGATTTGTTTTGTTTTATTTATTATTGTTTTAAATGTTTATTTAACATTTTTTTTTCAAAATTGTTCATTTTACAAAAGTATTATTTACAATAATCAGCTGTTCATTGTTTATGTTTTTGAGTGATAAGTTGGCAATACTAATAAAGTTAAGTGAACTTAAATCCGGTTTTTTGGTCTTATAAAACTTGGTTATGTTGAATTTCTAAAGTAATTTCATAAAGGAGGCCTTATATAGTAGGGACATTTGGAAATACCTGTGTAAATCGTCTTAAAACTTCATTGGGAATCAGATTATATACAAATACTTCGACAATTCGCACTCTAACATTGTTTTATATGATGATGATGATTATTATTATTATTTGAACAAGCAGATCTCACTCCACGAGATGTTGTGCGTTTGTCTCTAAACTCTACAAACTTAAATCATTTCAACGAAGGATACTGGAACCAGTTCTTTAAACAATGACATTTGTTTGAATTTAGTCAACCTATAGGGTAAGACATTTTCTATAGAACAATTCTGGAACTAGTTGTTTTTTTCATGATTTTTGTTCAAAATTGTTATTATTAGGCCTGTCACAGAATTAAATTCCGATCAAATGTGGAATTAATTCCATATTTTTGATTCTTTAGAAAAAGAAAAAAACGAAAAATTGTTTGGAAATGAAACCACTTTCACTTTTTAAAGTGGAATTGAAAGTTTACACCTTTGAAATTTACACAGAATAAATTTGAAAAAATATTAATATAAATTTTATGTTTTTAGATAATTCGGGGACTTTCTATTCTCTCTGCTTTTTACAAAAGCTATAGGAAACTAGAAGATAAACGCTATATTTTATAAGTTTCAATACTCCCGGTATAGTGCACTGGCAGTTTCTTAGAGATCTGTTATAGCACTACAATGTCACAGAGAACAAACTCTACAAGTAAGTTTAAGTTAAGATCTTAACCAATATTAATTATATCTAAGACAAACAAAAAGGTTCTATATTATTAAAGAAAAGTTTTGATATCAAAATTTATCTGAATATAGCACACATTTTCAAAAAGGCCTCGACCTAGAATGTATATTTTTTATCTAAATTCCATAAATTTAGTAAAATTATTGAGACAAGTATATTATTTTAAATAACTAAACATTGTTAAATTATTCAATTTTTATAAAAATGCACACATTACACAAAAACAAATTAAGTTAAGATTAAATTAAATTTATTTAAAATAAAAAATAAAACTAAATTTTATACAAACAAATTAAAAAGAAAAAAAATTTGTTAAATTAAAAAGTATCTAATTTTATAAATCACATAATTACTAAAAAAAAACTAATGACAACCACATTCCTTGGCCACACTTTGAGGGTATTTACTTAAGTTAACACTGTCTTCGTTGAGATAATGCAATATAGATATGGAACCCAAAACAGTGGGTACACAGCATGGTTTGGGTAGATTGGGCTGTTTTAAATGCATTAACGTCTGCACTATGGCATGATTGGTGGCATTCATTTTGGAACCCAAAGGGAAATTACATTCACCACCACAGAAATAGGCTTCGAATTTCTTGGGTGCTATTACCCAATTGTGCATGTGTAAATCTTTAAAGTCCAAGGTGAAATTTAAACGTTCACAGGTTTTGGGCAATTTATAGATTTCCTGAATTGGTGGTGGAGGAGGCATATAGAAATCGGCTTTACGTTTACGTTTAATAACATCACGTTTGAAACGTAATTTCTGGATTTTAGTCATCAATTCGGGACCATTAAAATAGCCAATAATAAAAGGCTGCAGATCAATTGTTTCCTCAGTGTAATCCGGTTTAACCAAACCCAAATCACTGGCTAAAATTTCCACAGTTTTAGTTTCATGAGCAGGATTCTCTAAATCCAAAGTGACACCCACTAACAATTCATTTATGCGTCCCGGTTGTGAAGATTTCTGCATCAGCCAACGATTTAATATGCGAGTCATATTAAACTCCAACCAACCTTTGTACGTTGTGGTAGTATTAACTGAGCTAAGAATTCTCAAGGCTCCCGTATACTCTTTGCGATACATAACTCTTTGATATATAGAAATGGTGGCCTTTTGGGTGTCGGTATTTTGCACATATTTACCCAAACTAGGTTGTTGATAGATTCTCAAAGCTGAGTGTACAAGTTGCAGATCCCGTGGTACATCATTTGTATTGAAACCTATTTGCATATCACTGGCAATAGGTATATCGGTTATAAGTTTGTTATTGGAGTTTGAAATTTCTGAAAAATAGAAAACCTTAATTAATAAGAATACCATTATTACAAATTCACCCTTTCACAACTTACTTTTACTTGAAAATGTTATAATATTATTACATTTTTCAATTTCCATACGATCGAATTTCGTTATAAAATTCTCTTCTCTTAAAGCTCTTCTTTGCCTACGTCCTTGAGTCAAATGCTCGCGCACATGATCCAATTCGGCTTCATTTTCGGTAATATCATTATACACCTCCAGAAGAAATTTCGAGGCTGAATTTTTCAACGAAGGTTGTCTCTTCAAACGTTCATGATGATTGTCGCCTAAGCCCAACAGATCCACCATATCGAATTCATAGCCATTCGGCTGTTTTATCTCGGTATGAAGACTATGCATATGTTCTGGTGATTCGTATAGGAAATCTGTTTTTATATCTGTTACTTCTTGGCTAAAAACTGAGCCCATTGTTATTATTAATACAAAATTTAAAATAAACATTTTTCTGAATAATAGATATTAACACTTTGCTAGTTAAATTCCAATTGTCTGCCTTATGTAAAATGTTTACACGTTATATACCCTTATATTTGTCCTTAAGGGTCCTTCGTTTTTTTAACTACCTGTTTTATTTTATCTTATCTGATTGGTCAATTGGGTAGAATTTTATTGTCACCAAAGGTTCTTAGTTTGCTCTATTTTTATGATTACCTATCGATTACCTGCTCTTTACTTTGAGCAACATGATGTAAGTGGTGTTATCGCAGTTTAATTCCTAGAATTTACTAATTTGATTTTATTTGCAATTGGCACGTGTTCATTGTGATCCTTTGTCGAAAGAAAGGTAAAGTATTAAATGAAACTAACTAACTAACTATCTATATATCTATATATCTATCTATCTATCTATCTATCTATCTATCTATCTATCTATCTATCTATCTATCTATCTATCTATCTATCTATCTATCTATCTATCTATCTATCTATCTATCTATCTATCTATCTATCTATCTATCTAATTATCTATCTAACTAACTGTCTATATATCTATCCACCTATCGCTTTAATAATTATTTTACGATTTTCTGCTAACTGATAAAAAGGATCTGTACATTGCATTTTTATAAGGATTATAGGAGTTGATTATTTTCAAGTTTATAGGGAGTGCTTATTTTTATTTTTCGATATATGAATATTGATTTTTTCATTAATATTACCGTTATCTCTTATCATAATATTGTTTTTTTCGAATTCCGAACCCTGACTAATTTCTAATGATAACAATATAATATGGCAGCACCAAACCGCAATGATAACAAAAAGAAAACACAGAATAAACAAAAACAAAATAATAAACGTAAAAGAAACTACAGAATTTGTTATCTAAATAGAAAAAAGAAAACACAACCCACTTTACCGCATATTTAATTAAAATAAATTTTATTACTGCAAACGGAATAGTAAACAGTTGCAATTTGGACAACGACAAAGCGAGTTGGTTTTATTAGCAAATCGCTAGAAGCAAACGAGCAACAAAAGAAAATCGAGAACAATAAACTATAATCTACAATAAAAGGCGAGTTCAAGATAAAACTATAATAAATAAAAATGTAAGTACATTTTAACTAAAATACAATAAAAATAAATTGTACTATAGAGAAAGCTTATAAGATATATTTTCTATTATTCCTAACAGCTTAAACATGGCCACTTTTCAAATGGGACCCGAAACTCATGCCGTACCTATGGCTTTGTTTCGTAAAAATCGCGAGAAGGTATGTAACGCTTTAAGAGAAAGCCAGGCAGTGGAAAAGGGCTCCTTTGTTTTGTTGGAAGGTGGCAAAGATGTCAGCTTCAATGATACCGATATCAACTACAATTTCCGTCAAGAATCCTATTTCCAATATCTGTTTGGTGTCAAGGAACCCGATTGTTATGGTGTTTTAAATGTAGAGAGTGGTGAGTCTGTTTTATTTGTACCCCGTCTTCCCGAAGAATATGCCACCTGGATGGGTCGTCTATTGAGTTTGGAGGAATTCAAAGCTATGTATGAAGTTGATCGCGTTTTTTATGTCGATGAATTGAATGCTTTCTTTGAAAAGGCTGCTCCAAAATTGATTTTAACTTTGAGTGGCTTAAATACCGACAGTGGTCTACGCTCCAAGCCAGCCTCTTTCGAGGGTATTGAAAAATTTGTGGTCAATTGTGATATTTTGCATCCCATTATTGCCGAGTGTCGTGTTCTCAAATCCCCCGAGGAAATTGAGGTTTTACGTTATGTGGCCAAGGTCTCTTCAGATGCTCACATTAAAGTCATGAAATTTATGCGTCCTGGTCGCAGTGAATACGAGGGTGAATCCTTATTCTTACATCATTCTTACTCGGTTGGTGGTTGCCGTCATGCCTCCTACACTTGCATTTGTGGTAGTGGTGTTAACTCCGCTGTTTTGCATTATGGTCATGCTGCTGCTCCCAATGACAAGGCTGTTAAGGATGGTGATATGTGCCTTTTCGATATGGGTGCCAATTATTGTGGCTATGCCGCCGACATCACTTGCAGTTTTCCAGCCAATGGCAAATTCAATGAAGATCAAAAATTCATTTACAATGCCGTCTTGGCTGCCCGTAATGCTGTTCTAAAAGAAGCCAAAGATGGTGTTTCCTGGGTAGATATGCATCGTTTATCCTGCCGTGTTTTGTTGGAACACCTAAAGGCCGGTGGCATGTTGCAGGGTGATGTAGATGAAATGTTGTCTGCCGGTTTGGCTGGCACTTTCCAACCCCATGGTTTGGGTCATCTTATTGGTCTCGATGTCCATGATGTAGGTGGCTATTTGCCCGACCAACCTGCACGCCCCACTGAATCCTGGATTAGTAAGTTGCGTTTTGCTCGCACACTTAAGGATGGCATGTATGTTACTGTTGAGCCCGGCTGTTACTTTGTCGACATATTAATGGACAAAGCTTTGGCTGATCCTAAACTTAATAAGTTCATTGTCAAAGAAGTCTTTGAACGTTTCCGTAATTTTGGCGGTGTACGCATAGAAGATGATGTTCTCATTACCAAAAATGGCAATGAAAATTTCGCCATTGTGCCACGTACTGTTGAAGAAATTGAAAAGTGTATGGCTGAACGCGACTGAAGAGGAGCAGGAATATTTAAAAAAATGTCAAGATTATCAGGAAGTTAAGAAAGTTCTTAAATAACGTGTATATAATCATTATAAGTGTGTATATTATATTTTGTTGATTTTTTATAAAAATATTTTCAAATAGAATTTATTATGCTTTAACTATTGAAGATAACCATTCTTGTGTATAAGTTTATTTTGTATGAAAATCTATAAATTATACAAAGATTAGATTGTAAGCAAACAGATTTAAGTCAGTAACAGCAAATATTGTTGTAACATTCTAGAATATTGAGTTTTTATGTGATAAAAAAACGAAATGACGTCTTTTCAACAATGCGATTAGAAGGCTGGTCACGATGCATTTATTGGAATTGATTTGAATTTTCATTATTGTGTTTTTAATATTACTTTTTAAAACTTATCGCACCGAAATTACTATAGGATTTCTGGCCAAGAAAGAACTTTTCTACTTAGGATATGTCCTATTATAGAATACAAGATAGAGAATCTGCACAGTGATCAAATTTAGTCTATAGCTTTACAAGGAAAAGGAAAATCGCATTTTCTACTTAGGATATGTCCTATTATAGAATACAAGATAGAGAATCTGCACAATGATCAAATTTAGTCTATAGCTTTACAAGGAAAAGGAAGATCGCATATTATAACACCGAAGTTTCTACTGATATTTTTATACGAATCTATGCAAGCTCAATTTCTTTAATGAATATTTACACCTCAGGCAATCAAATTAGAAAGCGCACATCTAACCGAATCAAAAGGGTTGCACAATCCCCAACCCTCTGAGCAAAGAATTTATAGATTTTAGAATAGATATAATTGTTAATTATTAACCAAAAACTTTTTCGTAATCCAAAATTTTCACTATTTCTAACCATGTGGTAGCACTACAATAATTATAAGCACTAAAAACTCAAGCATACTTTTAGGATTATTTAAAATTTTTATACTCTTCGAAAAAAAAATTTTCCTACACCTCCACTAAATCTGTATGATAGTCCTTTTAAACCTTCTAATAAAACTACAGGTAATTTGCCCAAAGTTAAATCCTATAGAGAGGTTTACGATCAAACATGCACCCTAGCCAACTAATACCCAAGATCATATTGTGGTTCTTCCTCCCACAAAATCTGATTCAAAGAGTATCAAAACCCACATGAAGCTAAAAAATCAAGTTGAAAAGAGCTTTTAATCATCCACGAAGAAGAAAAGTATAAGGTCCGAAGACTGAAAATGAACCCATGAGAGCTCCTATTCTTGCATTATACATAGTAATAACAAAGCTAAGCCATACCTTCCCAAATGACTCGTTATCCAATATCCTTTAATAATGAAGAAAACATCGAAAGAAACGCTTAAAAAGCAGAAGTGTGAAGTTCTACTCGAGAAGACGAAAGAGCTGCATCTATCTATCTATCTATCTATCTATCTATCTATCTATATATCTATCTATCTATCTATCTATCTATCTATCTATCTATCTATCTATCTATCTATCTATCTATCTGTCTATCTATCTATATATCTATCTATCTGTCTATCTATCTATCTATCTATCTATCTATCTATCTATCTATCTATCTATCTATCTATCTATCTATCTATCTATCTATCTATCTATCTATCTATCTATCTATCTATCTATCTATCTATCTATCTATCTATCTATCTATCTAATATATAAATTTTATTGATAAATTGGTATTCCAATATATGTAAATAATTAGTAATTATGGACGAGCTCTTCATATGCCTCAACAAGTTACTATCTTTACGAGTATCTTTATTAAACAAAATAAAATTCCATATTATCATTAATTCATAGAAATCAAACGATTCAACAAAATGTTCTGAAATAGATAAACAACTGTAGTTATTAAAAGTTCGATCTTCTAAACATTTTTAATACAAAATTGCAAAGTATTTTACAACTTTATTCCTTTTTTTAGCAGAAACAATTATCATTTTCTTTTGTTAAACTAAAGCTATTCAAAACAAAAATTCCAAAAACGGCCTTTTAAACTACAATCCGATGCGCCCCGGGGTACGTCTAGGAGTTGTGACACCCGGTGTAGCAATTTCTTGTTTATTAGCCAATTGTTCTTCTCTCTGAGCAGCTTTGATTTTACGTTCTTCAATTTCCTCTTGTGCCAAACGCATTTGTGTTTCCATTTCCTTAAGATGTTCGGCAGCCTGTTTCTTTTTCTCACGACCACTGCGACCCGTTTCCTTGACCGAAAAGAACATAGGACCCAATTCAGCCAACCAATAACCATCGACAGCGGTGGCACATTGCATATACTCTTTAGCTGTCATAACCAATTCATGATAGACCACATAGTCAGGGGTGGTGCCCAGACCATACAAGGCCGAAGTAGGATGTAAATGACAAGGCATGCCGGTACGTAAATTAACATATTCCCCTATGCCCTTAAGACGTGCTGCCTGATAGAAATAGGCTGAACAAATACATTTGCGTATAATATCCCAATCGGTGCCGCATGATTTCACATTCAGTTTCTGCTGAATTAAAATGTCTTTGAGCTGTTGGCGTACTTCACGTACCTTACGCATGGCCTTGACATGTATGAAATGTTCATTGCACCAATTTGAACTATAGCTGTGGGGGGTTAAATGAGAAAAATACATGAAAAAATAAAAATATAGTTAAATAAGTGTTTTGTGTTCATTGTTATGTTTGGTTGTAGGCAACTTACTTGTTTTGTTTCCACTGCAGATAGACATTGAGATAGGTCAAATGATCTGATTCAGGTACTTGAAACTTTTCACGAACACCATCTGCCTCCTCTTCACGACCTTTTGGACGGTAAAATATTGAAGGCACCGACAACATGGAGACTAAAAAGAAACAATATATTTTGTTTTATAAAACATTCAAAAATTTGCCTAACATTTTCCTAAACTCACCTATAATCAAAACTTCCGCACTGCATTCCATTTGACAGGACACTATCAACATTTGACACTGAGGTGGATCCAAAGGAAACTCAGCCATTTGCCTGCCTAAGGGAGTTAAGGCACCCGTATGATCTAAAGCACCCAAAATCCATAATTGATATAATGAATTCAAAATATTATCCTGAGGAGGAGGATCCATGAAATGAAATTGCAATAAATCAACAACACCCAAAGATTTTAACAGCAAAACGGTGTTAGCCAAATTAGTACGTTGTATTTCGGGTACCGTCAATGCCAACAAGTCTTCCTTATACTGACGTTGTGTATACAAACGATAGGCCTGACCGGGACCAGTACGTCCGGCACGACCGGAACGTTGATTGGCATTGGCTTGAGATATGGGATAGATTTGCAAAGCATCCATACCAATACGTGGATTATACACCTTTAATTTACAATAACCCGAATCGATAACATAAATAATACCATCCACTGTTAAAGAAGTTTCCGCAATATTAGTGGCCACCACACATTTACGCAAACCTTCGGGGGATTTTTGAAAAATTTTCGCTTGTAAATCGGAGGGCAGTTGCGAATATATTGGCAGTATAGACAATTCGGGAGCATTTTCTATTTCCAACAAACGTTCGGCCAACACTTCACATGTCACCTCAATATCCTCTTGACCCGGCATAAAAATCAACATATCACCCTCGTTAGGTGTCAAATGGATTTGTAGAGCTTGCTTTACAGCCGCATCCACATAATCTTCACATGTATTTTTACTAAACATAACATCAACAGGAAAGGTACGTCCAGGTATGGTAAATGTTGGCACATTACCAAAGAAAGTAGCAAATTTCGTGGAATCCATAGTGGCAGAGGTAACAATCAATTTTAAATCACGTCGCCTGGCAACGATCTAGAGAAAAGAAAGAAAACAATATATTTTTAAGAAAACATTATTGGCTCGTTATCAAAACTAATTGTTAGTAATTGAATCATTCCAGTTGTCTGCTCGTAATTCTTAATTTAGTGGAGCAAATAGGTCAAGGAAATTTATTTTATAGAATTTGTTTTAATTAAGGTCCTTTGTAAGAGTAGCTGGGTTTTCTCTTTGTATCTATTGGCTCTTAAAATCAAAGTGGTGAAATATATTGCTGAACAGAATTCAAATGTTCATATGCCTCAGACTATATTATATGCTATGATATAGACTAGACTATAGACTACAAAATATACTAGCCAATAGACTAGGCAATAGTTAGACTAGATTATAAACGAGACTTTAGACAAAATTAGACAATAGACTAGACTGTAATTTAGACTAGACAATAGACTAGACTATATACTATACAATAGGCTAGACTATATACTAGACAATAGACTAGACTATGCACTAGACTATAGAATCGACTATAGAATAGACTATAGACTAGACTATGGAATAGACTATAGACTAGACTATAGAATAGACTATAGACTAGACTATAGACTAGACTATAGACTAGACTATAGACTAGACTATAGACTAGACTATAGACTAGACTATAGACTAGACTATAGACTAGACTATAGACTAGACTATAGACTAGACTATAGACTAGACTATAGACTAGACTATAGACTAGACTATAGACTAGACTATAGACTAGACTATAGACTAGACTATATACTAGACTATAGACTAGACGTGAATAGAGCAAGCAGTATTCTTAACATGAATACTATTTAACAACTAACTAAACTTATAAATCTCTTGTATTCTATAAGAGTCCTTTTTTTAAAGTTGAACATTTAACATATACTATAGACTAGACTATAGACTATAGACTAGACTATAGGCTAGACTATAGACCTGACTATAGACTAGACGTGGATAAAGCAAGCAGTATTCTTAACATGAATACTATTTAACAACTAACTAAACTTATAAATCTCTTGTATTCTATAAGAGTCCTGTTTTTAAAAGTTGAACATTTAACATATACCTATTATCTTAATTCTCTTAACACATCCTTTGAAAAACTCTTTCTCATACACATTTTCATAAACAACATCTTAGTCTCTAAGAGTTGTAATCAATTTACAGCTCTTTTAAAGAGATACTTTTCAATAAATACTTTGAACGTATTTCTCTTTTTATGTGTATTTTTCTTTAATGTTTTTGATTATTTTGTTTTTGTTGTTTTATTCAATAAACAATTTTTTACACATTTAAAACAAATATTCATACATGTTAGTCGGCACGTAGGCATGTATTAGTGTATTATTGTTGTTTTTTTTTTTTTGTTTTTGTTGTATTTATGTTGTACATTGTACAATTTTTTTTGACTCAATGACAAATACAACAAAATAATAAAGTAAAAATGAAATGTTTTATGAAAAAGAAGGTGGTAATGGTGCGGACGAGGAAGAGGTTTTTTAAATTGTATTTAACAAATTTCTACACTCATTACTTCTACTTAAAGAATAACAACTCATTTAATATAGAATAAGTATTAGATGTGTTGGCCCCTTTAAATCTAAATTAAGACAAATGATTTATAAATATGTATGATTTGTACAGGAACAAATTTTGAAGAACTTTGGGATGAGAGTTTCCTATTAAGCGGATTTTTGGAAATTCCTAAAAGTTTTTGGGAATTTTATGTTAAAAGAAGTCCATTAGAGTCCATTGTGATTTCCTTTAGGGGAATTTCAGAAAAAACAATCATAGATCTCGAAGTATTAGAAGTGAGAGAGATGAAATCGGAATCCTTGATGCAGTTTTAAATCGAAAATACTCATGTATTGCATCCAGAAATACTCCCAGGTTTGTTGTGAAAAAAAAACAAACGTCTCTAGTTCCTATCCTCACATGCTCTAACCGAACAATGGCCCGTCAAAGTCCCTATCAGAGTCTTTAGACTACTTTTGTCCAACCCAGTAAGTAAGTTAGCTGTAGAAATACACCTAGCGCCTGCATTTGTTAGTAAAACAAAAAACCATACATAGTGTTCTGCCGAGGCCCCAAAATACAGTTGATCTTTGTATTCCGGGATCGTCTTTCATGACACAATTCCAACTTCATATCTTTAGGAAGTCTTAAGAATCCCTCCTCCTGCGTTTATACAGATGGATCCAAGATCATAGAAGAAGTTGGTGGTCCGATGTTAAGATACTCAGTTTCCTAAACGTATTATAATGTAGAGTAATATCTCTCCCAAGATGTCTGGATTTAATTTCGTTGAAAGAATGTCAATGACAAAGAAAGTGCTCCTGGGTGTTACTCTCACATGCTTCGAGCTTCCTTCCTTTAATTCTATTACATTCGCTCTTCCATTGCCGACAATTCCCGAGTGGTCTGGTAACTATATGATGCAAAGTTTACCTCTACAAGAGTATTTAGTTTAGGCTTTTTTACAGTCAAATACGGTCTTTGATTTAACCTTCGGATATATCTCTATTTGCCTTTGTGGTATGTAATTAACGTATTTTCTTATTGCTGGGACCTCTGACTGGAAACTAGTGTTGTGATTAGTTAAGCGATAGTATATTTATGTTTCTAGGCCTTAAACCCAGGCCCACTTTATTCCCCACTTCAGAGTCATTAAATGAAATAGTTTGATATTACACTTTTTTCCAAAGATGTTCACCAATAGTCAAACTGGGGTATAAATCCGAGAAATATTCGTTGACTACTGGCTTCCAGTAGATCTTCTAAACAAATAAATGACAATATGAACTACTGCCAGATGAAGCTTACTGGCAAAAATAAAACACTTCTGGCGAGGCCCAAAAATGTTGTTGATCATTGTATTCCGAGACAGTCTTTCGCGAAACAATTTCTACATTTGTTAAATTGCTAAAGGGCACTTCACACGATCACACGTATACGTAAAGTTTAATGAAAATGTAAAATGAAATTCCATCCGTATACACACAATAACAAAATAAGATGGAAACAGCTGTTTCACTTTTTATGTATGTGTTTACATAAAAAATACATCCCTGATCTAATGCGACCTGCTTGTTTTTTAATCATTTCAAAAAATTAAGAGAGAACCACACCACTGTCGAAGTCGAAGAAAGTAGAAAATTCAACTATAGAACCCAACTGAAAATTTGGTAACTATGTTGGCATTATATATAACGATCTTTGCAAAAGTCATTCGAGCTTGGAAACGGCTCGTAATCGGTGGCATGTCATAATGTCCAATGTCATAATGTCCATGGACATTATGACACACCAAAAAATGACATAACGTCCATGGACATTATGTCACTTTTTAAAATGTCATAATGTCCATGGACATTGTGACACTTTGAAATCAGAAATGTATTGGAAAATTTGTTTAAAAATTAAGATAGGGACGCTCTTATCCCGAAAAGAATTGCTCCTAAATTTGGTAATTGTTACATTTTGGACTCCTATTAAAAAGTGTCCTGGGGTTTCAAACTCTGGGGTATTTCGAACACCGGCTTCGCTAAATTAAGCCTTTTTTGATAAATGGACTCTTTGAAATCCATGGACTTTATGTCCCATTGCTCATGGACATTGTAACACTTTTGAAATTGTCATAACGTCCATGGACATTATGACTCAATTTAGTGCGTCATAACGTCTATGGACATTATGACATTGGACATTATGACACGCCACCCTCGAAATCGAACTCTGGGTTAACGATGAGGGGTGGCGGAGTTTTAATTTCCCTTTTCCCCGTGGATCCGCGTCTGCACTGGGCTGGACTTATACCTCATATTACGACTCTATTCTGTGATATGTTTGTTGTTTTCTTTCTCTCGTCTTTCTTTATTTTTCTTCTATTCTATTAATAGCAACAAAATCATCTATTTATTAGAAAAAAGTTAGTTACCTATCGGATAACTCATTTCAAATTTTAGGTAAAAGATTAATGACAAATATATAATAATGTATGTATGTGCTTTAAAATCATAAATTAAATAATAAACAGAACACTAAGTATAATGACCAATATTTAATTACTTAAACAAAATTTTTAATAGTTAAAATATTATTTATAGCCAAACTTTAAACAACTATAAAAATTACCATTCCAACTATGATTAATAAATAATAAATAGCAAAATTCTAATCATCATATCTGAAACAGAAAATCTCTAGAAACGTTTATCTCTAGATAAGAAAGTTTTTTTTCTTTAACAAACGTGTTTTTAAGACAAAATATCGTGACACACAATTAACTTGTTTAAGGTCGAATATATATATATGAATAATGCTGATCTGGGGGATAATAATAAGTTGTTCCCGGTATTATCACTTGATAAGATATTGAGTAAATTTCAATTTCAATTTAGAATCAAACGTAAGGGAAATTTACTAAAACATTTTATCTTATCGTAAGAATGATTTTTAAAAGTTTACAATTGAAACGTGATATTGTGATGAAATTATTGTTTATTATTCTAATGTAATTTGATATATATAATTGTTTATTAAAAATGCATACAATTCAAGTTATGGTGAAATGTACAACAAAAAAGATGACAAAATCTGAGGACAAAAGTCCTCAGATTTTGTCATCTTTTTTACAGAAAAAAGACATTAGATTCTGACAACTTCTAAAGAAAAAAGTCAGATTCTGACAACTTTTCAAAATATAAAAGTCATGAGATATAGACAACCTTTTTATGGTGTAAAGTCCTCAAATTCTAAAAACTTCTAAAGAGAAAAGTCATCACATTCTGACAACTTTTCTAAAGAGAAAAGTCATCAAATTCTGATATCTTTTCTGAAGAGAAAATTCGTTTAATTCTGACAACTTTTCATTAGAGAAAAGTCATTAGAATTTGATAACTATTCTATACAAAAAGTCATCATATTTTTACAACTTCTAAAGAGTAAAAATCCTCAAATTCTAACAACTTCTAAGAAGAAAAGTCAGAATATGACAACTTTTCTAAAGAGGAAAGTCATCAGATTCTCCTCAGATTCTGACAACTTTTCTATAGAGAAAAGTCAGATTCTGACAACTTTTCTATAGAGAAAAGTCAGATTCTGACAACTTTTCTATAGAGAAAAGTCAGATTCTGACAACTTTTCTGTAAAGAAAAGTCTACAGATTCTTACAACTTTTCTTTAGAGAAAAGTCAACAGATTCTTACAACTTTTCTAAAGAGAAAAGTCATTAGATTCTGACAACTTTCAAAAAGACAACTTTCATCAGATTCAGAGAACTTTTCTATAGAGAAGAATCATCAGATTCAAACAACTTTTCTTTAGATTTAAACAACTGTTTTAAAAGTCATAAGACACTGAAACTTTTCTGTAGAGAAAAGTCAACAGATTCTTACAACTTTTCTAAAGAAAAAATTCATTATATTCTGACAACTCCTAAAGAGAAATGTCATCAGATTCAGAGAACTTTTCTATAGAAAAAATCATCAGATTCAAACAACTTTTCTACAGAGAAAAGTCTTTAGATTTAAACAAATGTTCTAAAAGTTATAAGATTCTGAATAGTTCAAAAATTCTGATAACGTTTTTATGGAGCTAAGTCCTCAGATTCTGACAACATGTTTTTTAGAGAAAAGTCCTCGAAATTTTGTGAACTGTTCTATAGAAGATAGTCCTCAGAGTCTAACAACTTCTATAGAGAAAAGTCCTCTGATTCTAACAAGTTTTCCTTAGGTAAAGGTCCTCATATTCAGACAAATTTGCTATAGAAGATAGTACTTAGCTTCTGACAACTTTTCTATAGAGAAAAGTCCTCAGATTTCGACAAGTTGTTTCAAAAAACAGTCCTTAGATTCTGACAGCTTTTTTTAAGGGGAACAGTCTTAAGAATTTCACAACTTTTCCATAGAAGATAGTCCTCTGTTACTTATAAGTTTCTATAGAAAAAAGTCCCCAGTTTCCTGCAACTTTACTACAGATTCTGACAACTTTTTCATAGAAAATAGTACTCTGATACTTATAGGGTTTCTAAAAAGAAAAGTCCTAAATTTCCTGCAACTTTTCTACAGATTCTGACCACTTTTACACAGAAGATGATACACAGATATTAAATATAAGTTTCTATAGAGAAAAGTCCTCAGTTTTCTGTAACTTTCATACAAAGAAAGTCACACGTTTATAGAGAAAAGCCTTTATATTCGTATATTTTAAGTTTTTTGTAGATAAAACTTGTTTGTTTCTGAAAACTTTTCTATGTCAGTTTAAAATTGAGAAAATTTAACACTATCGAACAGCTTAACAATTTCGGACAAGTTTTCTATAAAAGAAAGAGTTCAGTTTTTATAAAAGTTCAAAATTTACATAAATTTGTTAGTTTTTTTTTTAAATCTTAAGGTCACAGTGTGACCAAGACATTAAAAATATTAAAACAAATTTGTTTTTATTTATTATTTAAATTTTCATATTAAATAAATTCTAACAAGAAAGTACAGAAGAAACAAATTGAAATTAAATAAAATTATTGGGAATTAAGCCAAAAAATTCTAATAATTTTGTTGACTACAAAGTATTTATTATCTTAAACAAAAAAATTGTTCACATTATTCACTTTGATATGTTGCAATCAACAATTTTCTGTTTTGTTGATGATGTTTTAAAATAATTTTTCAATAAAGCCAGGGAAATGAATTTTATTTTTCTTTTTTTGTTAAGAAATATATTTATAATTTTTTTTGGTATTTCCTCCATTTGTAAAATGTTTTAAGTGAAAACTGACACATACTTCCATAATAAATTAAATATGAAACAATTAAATTTATAAATAGAAAATATTTTATTAAAATGAATTAAATATTTAAATTAATAGGTTGACATAGTCCAGTCATAAAGAAAGAAAAAATTACAATTAATTTCATTTATTATAAGTGAAAAAAATGTTCTTCTCCACTGTTTTACAGTTGTTCATCGTTATTCAAAATGTTTTGCTTTAAAATGTGTCATAAATATTTAAAATATTTAATTTGTTTACATTAAAAATTATTATTTTTTTGTTTATTTTATTTATACAAAATAAACTTGTAAATATTGTCTGACAGAAGGACAAATTCACGTGAGTATAAGTTTAAAAAATACATTATAAATACATTGGATTGTATTTCTCTTTAACGAGGTTGACAATTATTACTCTTTATGGTGAATTTTCCAGCTTGTTGAAAGAGTAAATAGAAATATGTGAGTGTCATGTGTTCGTGGTTAAATAAACAAGGTGCAATAAATTGTAAAATGTATGTATGTATTCGATTTGTTCAAAAAATACAGGGTCAGATGTAGTATTTTACTATACAAATACCTATAGCTTTAATATGCAGTAAAGACGTAAAAGCGATGTCAGATCTTACAATGTTAGCATTAAAAACCCCAGTCTTTCTCTTGCAACGTTTCAAGAAACTAACTTAGTAATTAACTAACTAACTAATTAACTAACTTACTAACTAACTAACTAACTAACTAACTAACTAACTAACTAACTAACTAACTAACTAACTAACTAACTAACTAACTAACTAACTTACTAACTAACTTACTTACTTACTTACTTACTTACTTACTTACTTACTTACTTACTTACTTACTTACTTACTAACTAACTGACTGACTGACTGACTGACTGACTGACTGACTGACTGACTGACTGACTGACTGACTAACTAACTAACTAAACAACTAACTAGACAACTTTTTAATGCAGAAATGTCTTAAGATTCTGACAACTTCTAAAGAGTAAAAGTCGTCAGATTCTGACAACTTCTAAAAAAGTCAGATTCTGACAACTTTTCTTAAGGGGAAAGTCATTAGACTCTGACAACTTTTCAAAAGAGAAAAGTTTTCAGATTCTGACAACTAACTAACTAGACAACGTTGTAAGATTTAATTATTGAAAGTTCTTTACAAAAAAAGTTCAGGGGAAGTTCCTCTATAGTTGCCGGAATCTGATGAAGTTTTCATAATTAAGATTGGCTTTCAGAATCGGACAACTTTTCTCAACAGAAAAGTTGTCTAACTAACTAACCAACTAACTAACTAATTACTAACTAACCAACTAACTAAACAACTAACTAGACAACATTTCAATACAGAAAAGTCTTCAGATTCTGACAACTTCTAAAGAGTAAAAGTCGTCAGATTCTGACAAATTCTAAAAAAGTCAGATTCTGACAACTTTTCTTAAGAGGAAAGTCATTAGACTCTGACAACTTTTCAAAAGAAAGAAGTCCTCAGATTCTGACAACTAACTAACTAGACAACGTTATAAGATTTAATTATTAAAAGTTCTTTACAAAAAAAGTTCAGGGGAAGTTCCTCTATAGTTGCCGGAAGCTGATGAAGTTTTCATAATTAAGATTGGCTTTCAGAATCGGACAACTTTTCTCAACAGAAAAGTTGTCAGAATCTGAAGACTTATTTCTTTGTTTAATTTTTTAACATTTTTTTATAAAAAAGTTTTCCGGTAAGATTCTCCTGTAGAAAAATTGCCGAAGCTTAGAAAGTTGTCAGAATTTGAAAACATTTGTCTATAGAAATGTAATCAAAGAGAAAAAATTGTCAAAATCTGAGGAAATTGACAGAATTTGAAAAAAATGCTCTTAGAAAAATGAATTGAAGTTTTTTATAGAGGATTTTTTTTATAGAAATGTTATAAGACGTTTTTTTAAAGAAAATTGTATAAAATAGGCAGATTTTTCTCCAGAAAAGTTTTCAGATTCTGAGAAACTTAATTTTAATTTGAGAAAATCTTTCTACACAAATGTAGTCAGAATATGAAAAGATTTTTTTGTAGTGAAGACTTAAATTTAGAAAAATTACGAGAATTTCAGGATATTTAATTTTAAAAAGTTATTAAAACCAGAGGACTTTTCCCTAGAGAAAAACTGGCAGAAACTGAAGACTTTTTTTCTATAGAAAAGTTGTAAATTTCAAAAAAAAAGTGTATAAAATCTGAATATTTTTTATTGAAAATGGGTCAGTATCTTGACAACGATACGCTACAGTAAAGGGTCAGAGTCCGACGACTTCTTCCTTCTCTAGAGAAAAGTTTTTTTTAAGTTGATGAAAATTGTGAGTAGCAAAATCCTGATAAGTTATCAGAGTCCGAATACCGAGTCAGTAAGTGAACTACAATCGCTTAGATTAGTTTCAAAGACTTGACTCTTGAAAAGACAAAGAACCTTAAGACTGTAAAGTAATAAAGTCCACAACACCCTGTATATCATTATCATGTAGTCCGTTTTTTTTGTGTTAATACAAAAAACATTCATTTCAAAAAAATGTAGTAACAATGTCCACAGAAATTTTATTTTGCAAATAATTTACACACACACATCTACCCACCCACACATAAGTATTGACTTCATGCACTCGAAAACAAATGGTAAAAAGTAATAGGTATAAATAATTTAATTAAAAGTAAATAATAGCAACAAAATAAAACGCAAAAAAAACTAACAACAATGGAAAAAGGGGTGTGTAAGGCAAATCTTGTTGTTATCTTTTTTATTTCAACGAACAAGCCCCAAAATATCGAAATTACTCTTAAATTCAAAACATACTCAGATAAAATTTCTTTTAATCAAATATCTCATAGAAGAGATAAAAGAGAAGAATGCAAAAACTATAGAAAAAGTATTTTTTTTTACTTGGACTCTTAAATTGTTTTCATAATTTGTTTACTTTTTATTCACGACTTATTTATTGTTTATTATTGTTTTCTTTTGAGGAAGATAATAAAATTTTTTATAATTACAATAACACATGACAGATCTCTTTGGGAATTTGCGAAACGTAAAGAATATACAAGAAGAAAAAAATAGGAATTTCAACTGGCGCATGTTTCAATTTTATGAGTAAACAATCATCAATATCATCATATTTATTCCTTTTTTTTCAGAGGTGAATAACATCATAGTAATGTGGCGAAAATTATAAACAAAAAGCAACCAAATACAAAAAAATTAATGTAATTGTTGTTTTTTTATTTATTTTTACAAACCATACTTAGAAAAACGTATATAACAATAATAAAAAAACTGTGTGATTGACTCTCTTTTCTGTGGGTCGTTCGTTGTCTAATGTTCGTGATTTTGTTTTTTATTTTTTGTATTTTTGTTTTTTATTACTGTCTGTCTAATATCAACTTAAAAACTGTTGATGCATTTTATATTTTTTGAAAACGTAGAAAGAAAAACTAAGATTGCCAGATTGAACAAGGTTGAAAACATAATAATAGCGTAATTTGTAAAGCGGTAATCGATGTTCCTCGACTCGTTCCAAAATGTTAGTCCGCAAAGACTAGGGGTCTATAACAACATCACAGAATAACGAAATGTTGCTTTTCTTTAGAAACTGAACTGTAAAATGTATATTTTTATAGATAAACTATTATAATTAAATATTAAATAGAATTTTTATCACAAATATAATCTGGTATCACTGCCACTAACAAAACATTTGCTCATCCTGAGAGTACAAGTTACAACCAGTTGTGAGTAAATGTATACATTAATGTACATACAAACCCCTATTACCTACATACAAACATTGCAATTAAAAAAATAATAATTTACATTTTATTTTGTTTTTGCATTTGTATTAATTATTTATTTAGGCATAAACAACTATGTACAGTGTCTAAACAAATGTTCCCGAGGAAAATTAATGAAAGTAACTGAAACAGATCTAAACTAGAAATAAACTAGAACTGAACTAGAACTGAACTAGAACTGAACTAGAACTGAACTAGAACTGAACTAGAACTGAACTAGAACTGAACTAGAACTGAACTAGAACTGAACTAGAACTGAACTAGAACTGAACTAGAACTGAACTAGAACTGAACTAGAACTGAACTAGAACTGAACTAGAACTGAACTAGAACTGAACTAGAACTGAACTAGAACTGAACTAGAACTGAACTAGAACTGAACTAGAACTGAACTAGAACTGAACTAGAACTGAACTAGAACTGAACTAGAACTGAACTAGAACTGAACTAGAACTGAACTAGAACTGAACTAGAACTGAACTAGAACTGAACTAGAACTGAAATAGAACTGAACTAGAACTGAACTAGAACTGAACTAGAACTGAACTAGAATTGAACTAGAACTGAACTAGAACTGAACTAGAACTGAACTAGAACTGAACTAGAACTGAACTAGAACTGAACTAGAACTGAACTAGAACTGAACTAGAACTGAACTAGAACTAGAACTGAACTAGAACTGAACTAGAACTGAACTAGAGCTGAACTAGAACTGAACTAGAACTGAACTAGAACTGAACTAGAACTGAACTAGAACTGAACTAGAACTGAACTAGAACTGAACTAGAACTGAACTAGAACTGAACTAGAACTGAACTAGAACTGAACTAGAACAGAACTAGAACAGAACAGAAATAGAACTAGAACAGAACCAGAACAGAACTAGAACAGAACTAGAACAGAACTAGAACAGAACTAGAACAGAACTAGAACAGAACTAGAACAGAACTAGAACAGAACTAGAACAGAACTAGAACAGAACTAGAACAGAACTAGAACAGAACTAGAACAGAACTAGAACAGAACTAGAACAGAACTAGAACAGAACTAGAACCAGAACTGAACTAAAACTGAACTAGAACAGAACAGAACTAGAACAGAACTAGAACAGAACTAGAACAGAACTAGAACAGAACTAGAACAGAACTAGAACAGAACTAGAACAGAACTAGAACAGAACTAGAACAGAACTAGAACAGAACTAGAACAGAACTGAACTAGAACTATACTAGAACTGAACTAGAACTGAACTAGAACTGAACTAGAACTGAACTAAAACTGAACTAGGACTGAACTAAAACTGAACAAGAACTAATCTAGAACTAAACTAGAACTAATCTAGACCTGAACTAGACCTGAACTAGAACTTCACTAGAACTGCACTAGAACTGAACTAAAACTGAATTAAAACTGAACTAAAACTGAACTAAAACTGAACTAGAACTGAACTAAAACTGAACTGAAACTGAACTGAAACTGAACTAAAACTGAACTAGAACTGAACTAAAACTTAACTAGTACAGAACTAAAACTAAACTAGAACTGAACTAGGACTTAAGCTAGAAAATGAACTAACACTTGACACCAGAACTCTAAGTTACAAAGAGAAATTTTACTGTTTCACCTTGCAAATTCATAATGAGAAGAAGAAGAAGTACTAGTTTAAACCAAATTGTAAATGAACTGACAAACTTATGTCAGAGACTGTGTAAATTTTTTATTGTTATCATGTGCTCGACCAGTTGTTGTTATTTATTTATTTATTTTGTTTTTATAAATTTTTTTTTGTAAATTTACTTTGCAAAAAAATCTAAAAATAAATTTTGCTTTTATTGTTGTACCCACCATTAAACGACTGACAGACTAGAGAGAAAAAAATGTATTTTTCATATGGCCAACTGTAAGATTGGAAAATAAATTTAATTTTTTCTATCTATATTATATTTTTTTTAGTTTATAGCTGATTTAACAGATGCATGCCAATGAGCATGGAGGGGCGCAAAGGAAAGATTTGCACATTTGTACAAACGTTTCAATACTTGTGTGGATAAATGTTACTGCAACTCAGGAACCGTGTTAGTGTAGGCATACCACAATTTATAGACAGATAGGGTAATGCAAATGAATGAGTGAGTAATGGCTTTAAATCACGAAGATATGAGAAAGTTATGCAGTTTTGAAATATAGTCTGACTCATTTGAAGGTCATATATATATATATATTATTAGATTTTTAATCTACAAGATCTGTTAGTTTTTGAAAACAAACACCTATTTTTGCTTCTCCCTTTATTTCTCTTCTATTGGCGAGTGCAATTGTACTTGTTGTCTAGTATTTATTTTAATATTATATTTATTCGTATTTCAATATTATGCCACTCAATATGGCGCCCATATTATTGTGTATTAAATTAATATTTTCAGTATTGTCGAATGTCGGTGACAGTTTTCAGATGTTTATCATACAAATATTGTAAAAATTATTATTTTTATTTTTAGTTTATATTGTTTTTTATCTCACCTAAATTTGAAAAAGACCTTGAATGATTAGATTGACTTGTAAGACATAAAGATAAATTTAATACTTTTCAAAGTTTCTTTTACCAAAAAATTAACGACGTCACATGGCATGTAATAACGAAATATACTGAGTTGTGCTAAGAGATATTTGATTTGTCATACAAGTTAAAAATAAAGGTAAAAGATCTGTGGTAAAGACTCCGAAACGCCACTCATTTTTCAACAAAGCAACATATGTTCAATATTGAGTTCCAACCTAAGAAAACAACTAGAACTAAAATAGATTTGTACTAGAACTGAACTAAAACTGAACTAGAACTGAACTAGAACTGAACTAGAACTGAACTAGAACTGAACTAGAACTGAACTAGAACTGAACTAGAACTGAACTAGAACTAGAAGAGAACTAGAACAGAACTAGAACAGAACTAGAACAGAACTAGAACAGAACTAGAACAGAACTAGAACAGAACTAGAACAGAACTAGAACAGAACTAGAACAGAACTAGAACAGAACTAGAACAGAACTAGAACAGAACTTGTACAGTAATAGAACAGAACTAGAACAGAACTTGTACAGTAATAGAACAGAACTTGTACAGTAATAGAACAGAACTAGAACAGAACTAGAACAGAACTAGAACAGAACTAGAACAAAACTAGAACAGAACTAGAACAGAACTAGAACTAAAAATGTGACAAGACGCTGTGGAGAGGTGTAATATATGGCGTAAGTGGTGTGTTTTGAACACTGTTGACAAATGATCAGCTTCGGATTTAGCACCTTTTTCCATTTTTGGAAATTATTTACTAGTGTTAGCAATATGCCAAAACACCTTTTAAACTTTTTTTAATTCTTATCGCATTTAAAAATAATGTGTGTAATTTAGGTTGTTTAAAATCTAATCAATGCAACACTGCTTGGTAACAAAAGTTTTGAAACTTTTTAAAAATTTCATCAAATATACCCTTAAACATCAATGAAACAAATCATAAAAATGCAACTTGAATGATATTTCAAAATTGGCACATCAGTTTAAAAGTTTAGTAATTCCAAAGACACCAGTGAGTTATCAATTTTCTTTTATGTCTCAAGAGATCAAGTCAAAAGGAAAAAACCTTCTACTGGCAAAAAAGAAACAAATCAAAGTATGATCGTTAGTGATCTTCTATTTCAAATTACTTTGAAATAAAACCATTAACGAAATAAATAAATCTATAACCGGAAATCTAAACAATTATAAAATTGTTTAACCAGTATCAGCTAGCTTTCATGAAATCTTCTTAACATTTATAATTAAATTCCAATAATTTCAATTAATAAAATTTTATATGGGATCATCAAATTTCACATGAACTTGGACTCAATCATATTTTTTGTTTTGTTGTTTTTGTTATTTACTCGTATGTATATAGACAGATAGAATAATATTTTCATATGACTATTAACAGACAGTGAAGACTTGGCAAGAGAATGAAGATTATTTTTAGATTTAAAAAAAAATGCGAATAATTTTTATTTTTTGCCTTATTGTTTCGCGAATTTAACAATTTTTGGCAAAATATCAAAATTAAAGAAATAAAAAGACAAATGAAGAAAAACAAACAAAAAATATGCCATTAAAAGAGCAAATAAAAAATGATATAAATTACTAGCTTCTAGGTAGGAAGATATGTCTAAACGAGGACAGGGGGGAAAAGTTGCATAAAATTTTATAATTTTAGCATCGTTTTCAAATAGGTTATACACACATGTTTGGAAATTGTTCAAAGATCATGCAACAAGACAGTCAGTCGATCATACTTGTAGAAGATCTGCATTCCAATTGAAGATTCTGCAGAATCTATCAGGCACTCTTCTTTTAGAAGATAATCTGAGGTTAATTTACTTTAAAATCGATTGTAACAGATCCTACGATCTACGACATTATGAATTCGATCCATGATCTTATGAATTCGACTTTATAAATTGAAGACGATCGGTATTAGAAAAAACAACTTTTTTTAAAATACCAGTTGTAACAAATTAAACTCCAGATAAAAGGACATTAATCTGGTTAGAGTAAGATAAAGTCATTATGAATTTAATGCGATACTGATCATAAGTTTAAGATAATATTTCTGGGATCTTTAAGTTATTGTTTATTCCAGAGATCCTTGTGTTTAGAATACTCAACAGAGGAATTGATAAGATCACTATGAATGCTAATGTGTATAAGTTGAGATCTTTTTTAAACTTTAAGGATCTTCCTAAAGATGAAAATTTATCTGATGTTAGTTTATTTTACAGTCTGTTATGATAAATCTTATCTTATTCAAGTATTTTGCTAGGAAATTCCATGGGATTTAATGCAATTTAAGAAGAAGTACATTGTATTCGGGATCACATACATAAGCTAAACAGTTGGGATCTGTTAGGACTTAAACTCCTTTATTTTGTAAAGCTCTCGTCTAGGGCTCATAATCATGGAAAACCCATTGAAATATTAAACTTATTCTTTCATCGAAAGAAAAACTAATGTTAAATCTATAAGTAAATCATTCCCAATTGAGTGTGTTAAGCTGAGACAAAAGAGATCCAATACTAAATTATGACGATCGTCCCATGATAAAGTTACGGAGAAACCATAAGCTTTAACTGTTTTACTCAGATTTTCAACTAAATTCGACCTTCGCTTCGGCAAGATTGGATTTACAATCAGACAAAGATTTAAGCTAGAAAAGAACATAATCATACACAAGTTGAGACCTAGTCTACGGCTTTGGTGATGCTTCTGTTACGATATCTATACTATTTTCGTTAAGGTTTCTTTTAAGAGAGTCTCTTTAGAGTCGTATTAAGTAGTTTTTCGGTCTGCAACGAACCGATTCTCAACCGGTGAAGATTGTAAATTTCTTGACCAATGTTTTAAAGGCCAAAAATTTCCTCTAGAAAAGAACCGAATCATACACACGTTAAGATCAAATACATCACGTGTAGGACTTTGAAAATATTTCTATTGTAAAATTTTGGAAATATTTAAAAAGATTCCCTCGACTAGTCTTCCTCGACTCTTATTAATGTGTGAAAATACAGATGCATCAAAAGTTTCTTTAATCATTCCCACTATAATCAGATCTTTGCCACGCAACGACTCCGATTTCCAGCCGGTCGAACATTGTAAACTCGATTAGATTTTCTTTTAAGTTTTACGTAGAGAGAATGTCAACAATAGCCGTTCAGATCATTCCTCAACCATGGAATTCCGAATTGGCAGATGATTTTAAACTCAAAGTTAGCTCTATCAACTAGACCAGATCTCACTTTTCTGACGATGTTTTTATTGAAAATTTATGAAATTTTCAGTTCTTCTAAAGATTCTCAAATCATTTTCTTGACAATTTAATCTTTGCTCTGTGATACTAAGCGAAGGCAATTGAAACCCCTGCAGTATCAACAGTTCCTTCAAACATTTGACAAAACTGACGGCTATACAACCCAGGAAGTGATTAAATTGACTCGTCTAGAGCTTTAATAATATTTCTATATGAAAATTTATGTAATTTTTTCTTGACAATGAATCTTTGCTCTAAGAAAATATATACTAAGCGACGTAGGTTGAAAACACAGATTAGATCTTCGGTTAGGTTTTAGATCAAGACCATCTGCAAGTTTCCTCTCAAGTCATTAAGTTTTACTGTGGTCTTCTTAATCACTGTGACGACTCACAACCGCCTCATTGAGCTCTTACTCGCCGGCAAAAATTTACTATACATACACTTTGCTCAAGCACTTGAGGTATCTAATCTTTGACCATCACTTCCTTTTACTACCAAGCAGATGGAATGGCCTCTGTTGAGTCGGCAACAGCATCTTGAGAAGTAACCTGTAGACCGAACCACGAATCCATTAAATAAGCCGTTGTCTTTGTTTTTACTCACGGTGAAAACACTGTGGTAAATCTGGTATGAACAGAGTTTTCTCTGAACATTCTTCGAAGAGAAATGAAAATGCAATAGTATGACTTGTATATGATACATCATTATACAACTCAGCACATATCTCATTTATACGACACATGTATTATAGGTAGACGGGTAGGTGAGGCCCGCCGTACCCCACATTCATCCCGTACCATATACAATTAATACCAACTCATGTCCAACGCTTAGTCCCACAGTCACTCCTCTGTGCGGTATCTGTTGATTTGGCAACAGCACCGAACTTATCCCGAAATATTAACTTTACCTTACATCAGTCTTTTAACCGAAACTTACTCTTCCCGCAAATTTGGGTTTAAACCACAGCCACTACGTGGATCCCGAAGGAATCTTAATAAACTGACCAGCCAGGACATAGTTCTGCGGGTACCAGATTATGCGGTGCTCTGGTCTGACCTCTTTTCAATCTATGCAAGGACTGCAACCAATTGTTAGTCCCGGCCAGACTAGAGGTATTGGAATAACCCCTTTATTATTAGATTAGAGTATTAACACCAAGATAAAGTCTTTCATCAAGGTAACATGCCCCGGCGGTGTCCTTCCCTGACAATAGAATCTTTGCTCTGGTAGAATAGCAGTTAAAATTCCAACTTCGTGTTAATTTCTTTTAATCATTAGATGAGAACTACGTTCCACAATGTCCTGATGCCTAATTGAGCAAAAATTGTATATAAAGCAAATTTTTTACAAACCGAAACTGTTTTCTCTTCGAGAAGAGTGATCCCATGTAGAGAAAGAAAAATTTTATTTTCTGTTGAGTTAAGCTTCCTTTCAAGATATCATCATTATTAGATTTCATTGTTTCAAGGATACAAGCTTTAAGTCATTCTTCGAACATTGCCTTAACAATTAAATCCAATCTCTGTGGAAGCGAATAGAAAAGTATTCTTTTTATTTTAAAGAATAACTTGGAATGAAATTAGAATTCTTCCAGCAAACAACAGTTCCTTCTGCAATTTACTCAAATTTTTAATAACTTAGCAAACTAACCTCGTATAATTAAACATAAAATAAATATATTATGAATTTGTTTTGTTAAAATAAAATTGACTGTCAGTCAGTTTGACGTATTTTCTCTATCCTTCCTTCCGTACATACGTTTGTCTAGCGTGACTTTTAGACACAAAAATTGTTTATTTCTTTTATTTAAATATTTAAATACGAGGTAATAATAGTACATATACATATGTATGTTTGTTTATATATAGTTTTTTAAATTATATATATACGACATGCTGGCAGGTGGTTTAACAAATAAAAATAATAGAAAACCACAATAAAATAGCAAATTATTTTAACCAGTTGCTCTTTTTTCAGGCAATCTCTTCATTATATGGTCTCACTCTCTCTCTCTCTCTAGCTGACTCTCTTTTTTAAATTTTCTTTAAATTCCTTCAAATTTGAAATGTAAACAAATAATAAAAATAAACTAAATACTTCTAAGGTAAACACAAACAATAAACATTTAGAAAAAGTTTAAAATAAAAATAATTATAAATAAAATTATTTACAATAACAATTATTGTCATAATATAAACAAAACAAACAAATGCTTTTAGTGTTTATTATTTAGAATTGTATTTGTTGTATTTGCTTAACAAAATCTCATGGAATTGACATTTCAAAAAAAAAGCATTTAATTTTCTCAATTGAGATTTTTTTGAAATTATTATAAAAAAAACAAAGTAAATTAATAAAACTGACCTACAATAAGTAGAATTTAAAATTCTAGCGTGTTTACGTTTTAGAAATTAATAGATTTGAAAAAAAAAATACTTTATGAATAACGTAATAATTGCATATTAATTAAGTTAAATAAATACATTTATTTATTGCAATTAACACCTATTTTTTATATATACACATATGTACATTAGAGTGCTCCAAGCTTGTATGAAAGAAAAAAAATTGTATCCTACAGGCCGTCCCCCCACTAGAATTGTTCTATGGGTTATAAAAATTACGTCAATAGGATTGCAAACGGGTTTTATTGAAATATGTCTAAATTGGCATGTTTTTAAAACATCGGGGTTATTTTGACCCAAGGCCGTTTAAGGGTTAATTTTTTTTTCACTATTATTGTAAATATCGGTTGTTAATAAATAAATTTTTTAAGTTTTGTGATAATCTACCTAAAAATAGAAACAATTTCGACTAGTTTCCATCAAAAATTGCAAATATGTATTACAAAATTTGACCTTTGACCTTTAAAGTTTATGGGTTAATGGCGTCCAAATTGCATGGTACTCTGAATTTTTATTCAGAAATATGTGGACTAATAAATTTACAAAATGTTCCATTTAAAATAAACAACAATATAATAAAAAAGCTATTTTTGCAAAATATTACATAAAAATGTGTTTTTCTCGAAATCCGCTGAATTCAAATTGCAGGTACAGGCAAACTTTAACAGGTATTGACCTAATTTTTTTACTGTTTTATTCCCTAATCTGTTGTCCATAAATCCCTATGAGCTCTTCCAAAAATATTCGAAACTTAGTTTTTTTGGAGCACTCTAATGTTCATATATAAAAAAAGGTTTATTTGTTAATTTAGTAATTTTGCACTTTGCACAATTAATTAATTACTATTAATTGATTTTTAAGCTTTATAATTAAGTGCTTTTTATTTAACATTAACAATAAATAAACTTTTATAAAATATAAATACACATATTTCTATGACATTTTATCCAAATGGTTTCCTTTTGGTTTCATTAACGTCAAACGAAAGTTCAATAAAGTTTTGTAGTAATATTAAGCCTGACCAAATGAAAACCCTCAAAAGATAATGGGACGACAAGGTTATCTTAGCAAAAAGACAAAAATAATAATATTAAAATTTATTCTCTATTAAGATAATAAACACTCTTTTAATATGTATATTATTGCGAAATGCAGATGCGTCATACTCTTAAGATTAGATTATCTAAAAGGTGGATGTCAGTATCATAATGGACACAATTTAACTGTTCAATTGCACTTTGTCTAAAGAAAAGAGACATATTTGGTAGTCCGAAATACCGAACAAAATCGATCAGGATCCCTCTTTTATGAATCGATCTATGTGACAAAGGAAATAGAAATTTTCAAAAGTCAATAAATTCTATTAATTGCCCCGACAAATAGTCGCATAGCATGTATTAATATAGCTTGTTGATATGGCAACAGCACCGAATAACTTCCCCGAAGCGTAAAAAAGGCATACTAAATCGTTACTAATCTCCAATATATGGAGACTTTCCCGATCTTTCACCAATTTTCACATCAGTTCCAAAAATATCACTCTACGGGATGACAGGCAACCTTTGAATGCTAACCTGACAATTCCCCAGTATACATATACCGGCGTTCCACTATGCGACCGGTAAGAAATACCGATCAGGTTCAGGAATCCAGCATATGCTGCTTTGTACACAGACCTGTTCGAAAAGAAAATTATTCATCCCATTAGGTATAGGATATATCAGTCCTTTGCCGCGATTTTGGGTATTAAACCACAACCACTACGTGGATCCCGAAGAAACCTCAACCAACTGAACAGCCAGCCCAAGTCCTGGAAAATGTTTCTTTCATAATATCTTTCAGAAGATTTAACACATCCTACAATCACTTCCCTAACAATTCAATCTTTGCTCTGAAAAATTGTCAACTCGGCATCAGTAGTTGAAAAACCTGCTGCTTCAACAGTTCCTTCAATCATTACCATAACAATTTGATGTTCCTTTCACAACGATCCGATTGTTAATTGTAAGACCTTAGAGAACATTTCCCGTAAAAATGCATATTTTTCAGAAGATTTTTACTCAGCCTACAATCACTTTCCTGACAATTGAATCTTTGCTTTCAGAGATTGTCAATTAAGCGGCAGCAGTTGAAAACCCAGTTGTTTCAATAGTTCAATCATTTCCATAACGATTAGATGTTCCTTTCATAACGATCCAATTGTTAGTTGTAAGACCTTAGAGGCCTTTTGGTATTCAATATAAAAATAACATTTAATGCTTAAATGTGTGACTGTCCATTAAAATTTTTATATTTTTTTCTCTTTCTCTGTCACACAAAATCACAAAAGTTTCCCAGCGCAGACCGGCACTAACATTTGAAAATTATTTTAAAGCTTATTCTGGACGTCCAATTTTAGAAAACTTTTTCAAGCTTGGCTGGACTTACATTACGAATAACACCAACTGTTGTTACTTATTTATCAGCAAATAACTGAGGGATGTCAAAATCCGAAGACCTTGAATGCCAATCGACAAGTCTAACAGAAATTTCATAGACAAGTGACTAAACGTTCGAAATGAATTGGTGTTAGTTGATGTTCTCCTAAATAAGAGTGTCGGGTTGAATAGTGATAGATGTAAGATATCAAGGTATGTTCAGGGTTTAATCTGTTTATAACAGATTTATCACAGTATGTTCTATGTAAGTCCTCGCCTTATTTGATGAATTCGTGTTTCGGTCTAACGATTTTATCTCTTAACAGAGCTGTTGTTGAGTTGTCGTTTACACTGTGAATAAAAGAGACCAACGTGATATTAGGCCTTCAATGCAGGTATTCACTTCGACAACTTATTGCAATAATTTGGCAGGCCAATGATGGCTGTAAATTGAAATTCTTAAATGAAGATACGCTCCCATTCCTTTTAGAGAGTTGGATAGGATTTTTGTAACCAAAAGTACCTTTCTAGGATTGTTATAAAGAAGGGAATATCGGAATAAATTTAATAAATATAAAGCCCTTAAAGATCAAACTGATAACCTTTGAACTGATTTACCAATGTTTAACATTTGTCGGTTGTATGACTGTTCAACCTAGCTTGAGAATTGCACTTAGTAAATCACTATTGGACGGAGTTCTACAATTTGAGTTACACACAGACGCTTACTAAACACATTGCTTCTCACAGAAAAGATCTCTGGGGGACGTTTGTTCCACAGGTAACAAGTTCCCCAATTTCAACACAACACATTATCGGAAAAAAGTATTTAAATGTAATTTAAAAAGCACAATTTTAACGGTAGTAATTTTAGTAATATTTAACGTTTATTCTGTTACTATTTATAGAACTAATTTCCCAAACTAAACAAAAATGTTAATTTTTTGAGCATTCATATTTGAGTAAATATATACTTAGTAACAGAAAAAAATTACAGCAAGGTCGTTCATAACAATAGTGCTAACTCATCAAAAAGTTAATAATTTTATATTTACACAATGTATGTAAATAAAAAAATATTTATACATACAATATATATAAAACTACTACCAAAATACTACATTGGAAAATAGTGTATAAATTTGTAACTTTAGGAGTATTCTAACTGATCAGAGAAGTGTAGACTACAAGCATTTCATAATAGACCACAAACGGATGAAATAAACTCCAAAATTGTCCAACTTAACAGTAGTGCTTTAAATTGGAAAACTTATATCATGGATTGCAGATTCCAATTATTAACATTTCTATTACACTTTAATCCAGTAATGAAAGTACACGAGATCAGAAAAATGGACTTACCAATGAATTCCGACTAAAATGATAATTTTGACTGATCTCGCAAAGCGCTCTTACTTAGTAACTAAATGTAGTGTGACTTTTTATCAATTATTTGAAACTTCAAGTCTAAATTTTGCAAATTATCTTCTATTCCGATTAATTTTTAAAGTATTTATACGCAAATACTCTGTGAACTGAGCGTATATCTGGGAAAACTGACCGAACACGTATTACTTATCAGACGTAATAAGATAGAAAACTTAAGCACACTAATTTCAGTTGGTGTCGAACTAAGTTTACATTCTTTCCATGATAGCAAGTTTTCATGGAAAGAAAATAGTCAGTAAAGGTGGAAAAGGGACTCAATGTCTACTGAACTTGCAAGAATTCTAAAAGAAAGAATTGGGGTCTGCAAACTGATGTGGTAGAGATTTGTTTTACATCTCAGATAATAGTTCTATTTTAATTTATGGTTATACAGTCTGGTGGAAGATGCTCTATAAAGCTGAAAGGTGTTTCTTGGTACCACTATTACACAAGCGGCCTAGGCCATCATTGTTTACATGTCATCTATAGAACATTTTGTAGAGAAAGTGGCGGCGAGGAATCTACTAAGACTCAATGAGACTTATCAGACGTAATAAGATAACACCAAATTTCTGTATAAAGAAGGTCCACGTATACATGGTAACTCCTTGTATATCCGACTAAAGGCTATTGGCTTGTAGTCGATAGACAGTATAATGGGTGTGTAATTTTTAACGGCGAGTTTAAGATGGTGTGATGGTGTCTATATCGCTGATACCGATATAAAAAAGTACTTTTTGAAATTACTGGTGCCCTTAATACTATTTCAAAGAACCTTTGTACTAGGGGTGGTGGCTAAGAATCTACTTAAACTCAATGAGTCTTCATTACCGCGACAACCACACGAAATTTCTGTACAAAGTAGGTCTGTCTATTCTCCTTGTGTTTCCCTCTAAGTGATTAGATTGTTTTCGATAGACTGTTTGATGGATGTTAAGTTTTTATCAAACGGTTCTAAGGTGGATATTGTATGAGGAAGAAATGGCAGTTTTCGGAAGATGCTCAATAAGGTGTACCTATCTTTGTATTACTGATGCCATTAATACTACTCCACCAGCGGACTTAGACATCATTCTTTACATATTAACTATAGAACATTTTTTAGCGGGTGTGACTAGGAATCTAGGAATCTAACAACGTATTCATCTTTACTCCCCTTGTGTTTCCGACTAAAAGCAATTGGCTTGTTTTCGATGAACTGTCTATATTGAAGATGCCGATATAAAAGAGTTCTTCAGACTCAATGACAATCTGGAAAGCAATGACTCTAGCAAAGATCCTTGTGATCTGGAAGGTAAAAAACTAATACGATAATGAATCTGCTCTTAGATCATGTCATACGTTACAATTCGCGCCTGGTTGTAAGTCGGAGAAGTGCACTTATAGGCTGTATACTATAAGACTGTATAGGGTGCCGGAACACTGGAACACGGACTAACTATCTTGATTAGAGTCAAATCTTGACACATACGATACAGATATAAGCCTAAAACAATCAACTTGTCATGTCATCAACCAGCCCAGTGGAGTAATAGAATGAATTGCAAAAAAAGATCTTAAGGGGACATTGCTCATTTAGTTCTTGTGTCACTAAAAAGGTCTGTTAAATACCGACTATTGCAAGAGAATCTAATGATAATGGATCCTACATTTTGTCTTGACATACAGAATCTCAAGTTGAAATGACTGGAATATATGTTCCACGACAAGCGGGACAGTTGTCAAGTTGAAATAGCTGAAATATAGATTCCACGACAAACGGCACAGTTATATAGCGACTATTGCAAGAGAATTTAATGATTATGGAGCCCACATTGTGCCTTAATATACAGAATCTTAGGTTGACTGGATAATAGGTTCCATAACAAACGGGACAATTATATACCTACAATTGGCTATACATGACAAACTTGGGGGCACTCAACTCTTGCAGTCTGCAAGGTTTTATCAGGAAAATTAATCATTAATTCTACGAATGGTTTTTATAGAGAAACTCAGATTCTCGCATAATTCTTGCTGTAGAGAATCGATTCGGCATAACTTCCAGGTTGAAACTCTTTTCCATTTAACCTGTTTTCTTTCCTCTCTCTTTTCTTCCCTTTTTTTATGTTTCTAGTGTTTCGTTTCTGTTTCATTAGATTTTTACATTCAACAAAGAGAATCACAATGAAACTTATGGTCTCCGAGAAGGGAAGGTACCTTTTTAACTCTTTTAAACCTAAAACTTATTACTCTATGAAATTTTAATAATTATTTGTATAGACATAAAACTATTAACGATCGATGAGTACAAACAATTTGTAATTATTGTAATGTGATCGTTATTATTATAAGAAAATGTTTATAAATATTTATACACATGTAACTGTGTAATCTGAGCATGTTGATGTAATTATGCAATGAAATTTTAATCAGTTGAAAAACTATTTATATAAAACTTAAATACGATCGAAACTAGATCACTGTGTTTAGAAGATAACTTATCAGAGTCTATTTTAAACTTAACAAATCGTATATAAAAATTATAAACTATTCTAGACATTTATTCATTCACAAATTTCATGTTATAATATTATAATACAAAAGCAAAACTTTTAATAGTTTTAATTTATTTAGTAATCAATTACTATAGTCTACTGATTCAAATCGTAGAAAACTTCTATATTTTGTAATATTTCCATGTAGTACGATTAGAAAAACCATTAATAGCTTATCAATGCTTTTAATCAAATGTAATTTTATTTCTATTTTCAAATTTTCAATAAAATACATTTGTTACTAAGGAACAGCTAAAATGTGCGATACATTATTTTTAATTATTTTTACACAAACAGATGCAACAGCGCCAATTTCTTATACTGGGCTTTTAGCAATTGTTAGTACGTTTAGTGTAATGAAAAAAATGAATAATAAATTTCTTTTTTGTTTTTAACATTTCAGTGCCAAGTTGAATAATTACCAAGACTTTACAAGATAATTTAAAAAATTTGAAAAAAATATACAAACATTGTATTTTATTAAATATTTACAACTAAAAATAGAAGCTATTTAGTATAACTTTCGATATTGGAACGCTTGAAGATAACCAATAGTTCCCTAAGAATAGGATGATCTCATATTTATAGGTTTTAAGTTACTCGGAGTGTTTGATTAGAAGTAACAATCAGGCAACTCTGTAATTACATTGCTGTGTTTACTCTTAGTACAGCATTGCAGCGCCTCGGGTGTTGAGTAGCACCACTAGTTAGTTAGTTAGTTAGTTAGTTAGTTAGTTAGTTTGAAAGGAGGGTGTACATATATACATTAAATCCGAAGAAATACAACTAGGCCTCTACCGGGTTTGTTGTGCGCTCCTTAACCAGTATATCAGATGGGAATCGAACCCACCAACTCAGGTCTACCAGACAAGAAAACTAACCACTAACCTACCGCAGGCCACAGTAGCAGCATTAGTTAGAACTATTTTAAGGAAATATGTCTTACTATAAAGTAAATACATAATGAGAAAGCATTGTTAATACATTAGCTTTTATTCGAATTCGAATAACAGTACGCATTTGTCATATAATGCTTATTGATCAAGGCTCTTCAGAGGCAGTGATCAACACAAAAGCAAATTATTTGCATTGAGGATATACATGATTCCTCTGCTTGGTTGGTTATGGTGGTAGTTTACTGCGCTCCAACAGTCAAGTAGAGTCGAAGTGACTCTATTTTGGCAGGACCATTCCATCGTCTCGTCTGATGTGGTATTAGATCCAACTTGTAGCGGTTAGATATCTCAATATGTCATTAAGTTACGACTCAGATATCACAGATGAAATAACTGCCCAAAAAAAACTGTTAGCAACTAAAGCAAGGCATTCACCTAGAAGATTGAATAACGTTTCTCCTTTTTTCTCTATCTTTGCAACTGATAATTTCTCTAATTCCTATTGGAGCCTAGAACGTCAAGAATATTCTTATAGAATCCATTGAAACATGGATTTGAATAACTTAATGAACCAACTTGCCTGACCTGACTGATGAAAAAGATTCTATTTTTATACGTAAATGGATACGTTATCACCATCTCCGTCCAAAGTATGACCATTTCTTTAACACTTGTGATCACGTTATCGTAGCTTTCGGCACTTGACAAATTTGCAATAGCAGATCTGAGATTGAAATGTTTTTAGGCCAGAAAATACAGGGAATTCATTTGTTCTCATACTCTTTGGATTCTTTGAGACCTATGTCCTGATTTTTTAGGTTTTGACAGTTTTCCAGTAAATTACTTGAGATTTGCCCTCCAAAGAGCTCCGTAACTATTAGGTGCGCTTTTATGCCACAACAATAGTATAATCCCTAAGAAAGAGAAATCTGTCAGAATCTTGAAAATTTAAGGGGAATCAGTCAAAAAAATCTACCATTAGACTTTATGAAAAGAAGCCTTTAAATCAGCCTAGGATGTGAGGAATAAATACGATGTTAAAAGCTTTTGCATTGGATAAGGTTTCATTCTAAGGACTGACTATGAAAAAACTATTTGGTCTTCTGAACTTTCACTAACTTATGTGTTCCCCCTTCGATCTGGCTTACTACCTGCAAAAGTAGGAGCAAGGCATATACTTTTGCAGGTGGTATGGACATGGAGGCTTAAAAAGACCACCTGGGTTTTTAACGCCTTTAAATTTGCCTTTATAACAGCTAGTCTTCAACAACATCTTGTATACTTGGTTATATTCATGTTAAGTTCTCCACTAGATGTTAAATGGTCTTCATTTCAAATCAAGGAAAAATCAATGAAAGGTCTCATGTTAGACCGAAAGAATAAACCAGTGTCTCGGTTTACGAAAACAGTGCCTTATTTCACGATGGTCTTTTTTATTTACTGGGTAGACTTGATAATGGTCTACCACTCACCCCTGAATCCTTCTATGAAGAACTCAGGTGACAATTTTTGTACATGGCTGGCGGGACTACCATCTCTTGCCATGGTAGTCCCGTTTCAGAATGACAGCAAGCATGGGCTCAAACCCAATACACACCCCGACAAGGAAAAAGCAGTCACTGGTTTAAAGCCAATTGAAAGGGGATAACCCCAACATTAGGTAATATCAATCTTCCGGTATCCTACGCCGAAAGATTACTAAAAACTAAATCAGTACTAGTATCCTGGAGGACAGGGGAGATAATCCCGATCGTTCACCAACATACATCAATTCCATTCTCTGACATTAACGAACATCAACCTGAAAATTCCCCAATCTATGCCGGCTCCCTACTACGCGAAGAGTAAAAGATACTCAATGGATTCAGGAATCCAGCACAGGTTGCTCTGTCACTTCACCCAGTGACATCTGTTGAGATTACAACAGCACCGAAAAAAGAATCTAGACATATATAGCATTAATATGTATATCAGTCCTTAAACCCGCGATTTTAGGTATTAAGCCACAGCCAATACGTGGATCCCGAAGGAAACTCAACCAATTGACCAGCCATGACAAGTCCTGCTGGCAACTGGCCACCCGTAGTACCAGATTATCTGGTGCACCGGTTAACCACATGCCAAATCATTCCAAGGCCGGGATACATTCGACATCAGCAGTTTATAGTCCTGACAGACTAGTGGTATTAGTAGGACCTCTTTACCCCGGGATTGCAATATAACCAAGGTAACATGCCCCCGGGGGGTAGTCGTGCTATCAGTATGAAAAACTAATTGACGTCATCCCCAGAGTGCTGGTCCAAAAAACAACTATTCCCAGGAGTTATATGGTTGGTTCTCTCATATATCATTATAAGAGAACCAAAAAAGATCGACAAATTGATATTTCAAAATTCGCAAAAATTCAGCATTAAAAATTATAAATCTAATGCCAAAAATACTTAAACCAAAGCTTAATAAAACTCTTGTTGTCACAGTCTACGTTCTACGTTCTAATTGACATTTCCCCTTTTTAAGTCTTATTTTTTTTCTAGATAAAATAAAAAACAAAACAATAAATCTGACACAATGACCACTTGTTAACCTTATTTCAATTAAAAAATTAAAAAAAAATATTTATAACTAAATAAAACTAAAGCAAATAAAATAATACAGTTGTTGTTTGTTTGTGTTGTTGGTGGCACATGTATGTAGCTGTTCAGACACATGTATATAATTCTTTAAAAATACATACATACATACTATATTTGCAATTATGTAAAAATTCTACAGACATACTTATAAAATGTATTAAAATATTTGTTCTATCAATTCAATTAATGTGATAAACAACAAGTGAGAAGAATAAAACTTAAAAGAAATTAAAAAAAAGATGCTTTAAGAAAAACACTCAAGACACACGCGATACAAAAATGGGATACCAACAATTATATTAACCCATATACGAACACAATTTATAAATATACATAGGAATACTTGTGCATTAAGAGGTCGGCCTTTTCGCTTTTACATACCTTTCCTTTGGCCATTTAAACATAATAATCTGAAATAAAATTTGTTCCCTTTTCCGGCCTTAATTTTCTTGAGGATTTCAATTTTTTTACTCTCTTTGCTATTTCGAATTATTCCTCAAAAGAACGTCAGCAAAATTTCCCCAAAAACAGATGCGGAAGATGAGAAGGTTCATGCATGTCCCACTGAGCAATCAGTTAATGATCAGAAAAAGTAGTATTATATCACGGTATTTGGAAGCAGTTAACTTACGACTTCTAACTTTTGATATTCAAGTTCAAGAAGTTCCGTTTTATCAACCATTTATTAAATGAAAACCAATCGGAACCTAAACAAGTTCAATAAAGCTAAACCTTTTCAGAACTATTGGAATTTGCAATCGCATAAGTTCCTAAGTATAAAAATGATCTTAGAAATTACAATTTATTTAGTTCAGCTCTGCAGCGTTTGGAACTCAATTTTGGAGTCACACTCAAGTGTAGTTGGGAAATTTGGAATTGAATTTGTGTTTTCTTAAGCAACTAGAAACAGTTGAGTTCTGAAGCGTTTGGAAGACGAAAAATATAAAATAAAGCTGATGCAAAAGTAATAGAAGCAGTTGAGCTCTGCAGCGTTTGCAAGTCGAACTCAATTTTGGAGTCATACTCATGTGTAGTTGGGGAATTTTGAACGGAATTTAATTAAGCAATTTGCTAGAAATATTTAAGATAAAGTCGACGCAGAAGTACTAGAAACAGTTGAGCTCTGCGTTTGGAAGACGAACTCAATTTTGGAGTCATACTTTCGGAAATTTGTAGTGTAGTTGGGAAATTTGGAACGGAATTTGTGGTTTCTTAAGCAATTCGCTAGAGAAATGTAAGATAAAGTCCATGCAGAAGAACTTAAAACAGTTGAGCTCTGCAGCGTTTGGAAGACGAACTCAATTTTGGAGTCATACTCAAATGAAGTTGGGGAATTTGTAGTGTAGTTGGGAAATTTAGAACGAAAATTTGTGGTTCCTTAAGCAATTCGCTAGAGAAATATAAAAAAGCCGATGTAGAAGTACTAGAAAGAACTCAATTTTGGAGTCATACTCAAATGAAGTTGGGGAATTTGTAGTGTAGTTGGGAAATTTAGAACGAAAATTTGTGGTTACTTAAGCAATTCGGTGGAGAAATATAAGATAAAGTCGATACAGAAGTACAAGAAACAGTTGAGCTCTGCAGCGTTTGGAAGACGAACTTAATTTTGGAGTAATACTCAAGTGTAGTTGGGGACTGTTTCCCGAACAACAGTGCCATCTCCATAGTGATGTAATGCGGTCTTTACATGCTTGAATAATAAGTCTATTATTCAATCATGTAAAATGGATCTCTAAAGAAAGACTTTGCTTCGACATTGCCCATGACAATGTAGATCTTCAATGTCCATTTCTGCGGTTTGACAAATACAAAATGCAAACCTTCTCACTTGATAAAATTGAGGGATTGGCTCGAGGACTATTATGACAAGAGATTAGATAGCTTAAGTGGCAAAGTTCTTCTTTCTGAAGCGAAAGATCATATTCAAGAAATGCCATCTGAGCTTTATTCTCAGTAGAAAGGTTGGACGGCTTTTAAATGCTTAAGGGAAATACTTAAGTGAATCTATGGAGGATGAAGTTACTTTTACATCGATCATGATTAGGCATTGTGGTGCATCAATTTCGATTGTTGATCTTTAATGGAATCTCTCTCTGTATTTATAAAACTGAGTTGAAAGTTTTTAAACATCTCAAGTATTTGTGCAGCACTATCTAAGTATTCTATTTCGAAGATATTTAGTTCACCAAATGCATAAAAAAGAACCCCATTACTCAAGTAAAGCACTTGGACATCTTGTCCATGACGTTTACTGAAATCTTAGCATGTGACTTTTAGACCTATTTCATTATAATGGAAATCAAAATTGTAAAAATTATTGAAGTACGTGATCCATAAGTTAGTCCTATGTAATGTAAACAGGTACATATCCTGCATAACATGGCACCATGTTGCGGATTATATTTCCCATAATTTAAAGGGAGTATTTTTGGGATTACTACGATGTAATGCTTATATGGTTTAGGTGCACACGCGTGTGCAGAATGATCTTCCTGAATAATTTTCTTGGCGAAACTATAATCAAGCATTAGAGTAAAAAATCGTCCACTTTATTTTAAATATATTTTCTATGTATTGGAAAGATATCATTAGATAGATATTATATTATAGATAACTGCACAAGTATGCAAAGTACAGAACTACTGCTAACTAATAACGAAAGTTATTCCCCACAGCTGCAATTATTAAACTGGAAAATGACCAATTTTTACATTTTAACACCTTCAAAGGATAAATATAATAAAAGGAAATGCTTGTAAACCGGGTTAAAAGTTCAACCAATTTGACTAAAAGGTACTTAAAGCCTAAAATATCTTCACTTATTACTTCCCCATCCGTATTTATATTAATTCTGAATTCTTTTAAAGCCAGCTTTACACAATCACACAAGTAATATGATGTGTCAAAATTTTGTGTGAACAGTACGGTTGGCATCGTCTAAACGCAATATGTAATGAAACCAGCACACATTGAGAGAATATGGATGGAAAATTTGACAGTTGTATGGCACTCTTCATTTTTTGAAATGATTCAAAAAACAAGCAGTTCGTTTTAGATCAGGGATGTATTTTTATGTAAACACATACAAAAAAGTGAAACAGCTGTTTCCATCCTAAAAAAAAATATATATATATTACGGCTCTTATTCTCTTTTTTTATTAAACAGATGGGATTTCATATTACTTCTTCGTTAGACTTTACATAAGTGAAGTGTGATCGCGTGAAGTGCCCTTAAGTACTTTTCACATTGAAATTGTCCCCAAGAATGTCCGATTATTTATACACCTCACTTTCAACACATACCTAATACAACCCTTTTTGTGTTAATAAACGAATAGTAATAAGTAAATTATTCGCTGCCTTAACTTTTGAGCAGTCGGGGATTATGGCAAACAAGAACAAAAGAAAACGAATTCAAAATAATACTAAACTTATTGATGCAACTCAAAATGCAACGACATTATTCATGTGCACAAAGTCTGTCAAATGACGAGTAAAAGAACCAAACAATAACAAAACTAAATAATCATATATGTAAGTATGTATATACTATTTGACTAGTAAAATAAAATATACATATATAAAAAGTGTATATACATACATAAATACACAACATCTTCCATATGGACTTTATGATAACACATGCTGAAATAAAATACACAACAAAAAAAAAACACGAGTAATGGAACGAGTGCACAAATAGTAGAACACAAATTCTCTCATAAACATATGTGTATATAAGTATGTATGTAAGTGATGAAAGAGAAATTTAAGAATTTTATTTCACCACCACCACCACCCAAACAAGGTTGTCAAATGAAGAAAACAATAGCTAAATAAGTCTTTTAAACTGACAATAAATAGAAATTGTAATTATTCAAGCTTTTTTATATAAAAGATTTCCTATAAAATATAATTGAAAATAAATGAAACGTTAAGAAGTAGATTTTAAGTTTAATATAATCGAGCTTTTAGGAATATTCGTGAATAATCCTGTAAGTGAATAAATGAAGCTTAGATCCACATATCTCACAGTTTAGAATATGAAGTAACTGCCAAGAAAACGTTTGCTTTTCACGGGTAGAGCAAGGCATTCGCAGAGAAGATGGACGACCGTTTCTTCTTTTTCCCTGTCTTTGCAACTGCGACAGTGTTCATTGAAGGGTAGCCCAAGCCTATTTGTATGTCTGCTTAGCACCCTGTTATTACTGCTATTAATTTCGATATATCTCCTCTACTTCGGTTTATATGGTGACTTGTGCGTTTCTAATCAAAGGAGGTACACAACATCTTGGCCCCTAAGTTATTCCGCCTTTTTCAGCCTTTCGAAGATAGAATCTGTGGATACTATTCTTGATAAAAACTAACGGGGTTCCTACTGGAACTGCACTGGAGATATCAAGAGCAGATCTTGTTCTGGCAAGATCCCTGCCTTTGCAACTGCGACAGTGATCATTGAAGGATAGCCCAAGTCTACTAGCATGTCTGCTTAGCACCCAATGTTGCCGCGAATATTGAGGACGTGTAGGTAATCACGAAGAATCGTTACACTCATGGCTTACCATGGATGATCTGCTCCAGGTATTGCATTTATTTGTATAGATGGTCAGCAGGTCTGACTATTAGACCTTTGGTAATCGGTGTTTGGACCGAAAGTACCTTAAAAGCATATGTTACGGTTTAATGGCTCAAACACTATCACTGGCATAGTTATGAATATTTTAACTAACATATTCTCCACATGAATGCCGAAAATAATGGTCTAGGTTATGTTCTCATTAAGAAAATCATTCGGTTAAATGTTCTTGATATAGACTATAGAAAAAGACATAGATTAGATCTCAGTCCTTACATCAAAATTCTCCCAAATCTAATATTCGAAAGAGCGAAATATGTAAATGTTCCATGAATAGGTTTTTCTCGAAAGATATGAAGAGTCACGAACATAACATTACCGCGGCCATTTTAAGGGCATCCATAATAATGAAGTGGATACTACTGGTACTATAAACTGGAGATGACATTTCAGATCATGGTTAGTCATTGACATGACCAGAGAATCGCATAATCTGGATGACCAGATACCAGCATGGTCAGTTGGTTGAGGTTTCTTTGGGATCCACGTTATGGCTATGGTTTAAACCTAATTTGGCAAGACGGATTCAGGATAAAGTCTTTAATTCAGGATATGTTTGGTGCAGTTGCCAATGACAACAGATACTCTACAAGCCTTGCCACCCGTATACTGTCTCTCTATCTGTCTCGATGTGGGTTTAAATCAGACTCCCCATTAATGATAAATAAAATCTTCAACACGTTTTAACCAAGCTGTATAATTGCTCTGTACTATAAGCAATGATGGCAAGAGCTCAATATCCATACAACACAGATTACTACTAAGGATGCATGGATACCAGGAGAACTTAGTTTTAGCAACATTTCCTTTGCTTTGATATTGATTACCATGGTTTTATACTATTCATCAAGACAACGACAGTTCAAAAACCTTGACATTTCAGTGGCTATATAAAGGTTACATGAGACCTTACAGTTTATTTGTTGTTGTAGTCGAGATGAAGTATGGTGCGATGCAATTTTTCCAATTTGGACCAGAAGCTCTTTTTAGAAAATTTCTTAAAATTCCTTTGTCTAATTCGCATCAGTATTATGGCATCCAATGCATTTATAAAACTCGGACTTTGATGAGTTCTAGTTACTTTTCCAAAACAAGATTTCGATTCCTTTAGTCCTTATTAAAGTTATTTTCACGTATAAAGGTTTTTCAACTACCTATGTTAAACCCACTGCCTAACTCCAACATGAACAAAAGGTTGTAGATATTAAATATCTTTTCAAACATTTCGTACATCTTAAACAGTTGTCCATATTGATAGTGGACTTTGGTTGATCAGTACTTTATTCCTTTATATTATAAAAATGTGTCAAATTTGTTAGACCAGAAGTTGCTTAGCCAAAGCAACACTCCGCAAAAGAAATAATGACCTTTAAGCTTTACTGTTAAGGATATTCAACGACCCATAGCACCCCAAAAATAGACGCAGGAACCAACCACATTCCAATTTAGAAATCCATTGAGAATTTAAAGACTTTTAACTATAAAAAACGCTTAAATCAAACAAGCAAAAAGTAGCTAAATTGACTATCTTCTGCTCATGATAATATCATTAAACAATAACACAATGTTTTTGTTGCCGTTGTTGTTGTGTATACGTACATATGTATATGTTGGGAATGCATTGCATAGCACGTATACACACCACTTCACTAACTAATGGTGAATTAATAAAGTGAATGTAATTTTTATTATGGTTAAATTTAAAAAAGAGAGAAAAACAAAAAGAGAGAGGGCAAAAAAAAGAGTATTTTTTACAGAAAGTAATACACTGAACAAACGAAACTAAAGAGAACGAAATATTTTTATGGTACGATTTTCTTTTCGCTGTGTGTAGCGAGCCGCAAACAAACCGGCTTTAAATAAACCTATTTCCCAAATATATTCGGTATTTATCTTGTGAATCTCTTACAGAGTGGAGCTAAAAGCTGAAAGCAAAGAAAAAAAAAACAAAACTAAAGAAATAAAACACGAATGAACTTTTTTTCCTCTGTGCCGTTAAATACGTAAAAAATAAAAGAAAAACATATTTAATAATAATATAACAAGTAAAATAAAAACAAAACTAACTAACGGCTTTAAAAGTGAAGAGTAAGAAGAGACAAATAAAATAAAAAAACAAAAAAAGTGTGTGATTTATAAAATTTAACACAAACTTATAAACAAGTGACCAGATTTAAAGTGCAGTGCATTTATTTAAAGAAACCGAAAAAAAAGGAATTTAATTAATCATTAAACTTATTAATATATTGAATATTTTTTAAAACAAAAAAAATCGTGTTGCACGCAAAATAAGACAATAAATAGAAAATAATTAGGAAAAGCTAGTGAAAGTTAATTTTTTTCTCTATTTTTTAAAGAAAAATACACGCACGTGAAAATTTTAGAAAAAAAATCTTTTGTTAAAAAATTTTTTTGAATAACGAGCAACAATTTCGAAAAAGTCTCACAACGGCAGCCAAAACTATAAATATGAATCGTTCAAATAGTTTTGTCTCCGCTTTAAAATGGTGGCCTTTACAGGGTCATTTAAATCAAACACATAATAATGGCAATACAGGTGATGGTGGCGGCGGCGGCGGTGGTGGCACCGTTAATGTGGGCCACCATCAAAACCCTTCACACAACTCTAGCAGTGGTGGTGGTCTGGGTTTTCGCGGTCTTATACCATTCAATAGGACATCGACAGCTCAAACATTCGGCAGTTCGGTGGCTGTACAAAAATTACGTGAATCCAAATGGTTTAAACCTGATGAACAACGTATCTTTTGTGCTGTAGTCGAGTGCGGTTTCATTGTTGAAGTACGCAGTAGTGCAGCTGTGGCCAGGAAATTAGCACAACAACAGCAGCGTAGACGTCAACGCCTGTTGTCTCTAACGAATAAGACACGACAACAAAATAACAGCGGAAGCAGCAGTAGCAGTTCGAACGACAGTTATGAACACGAAGACGTTGAGGAATTTTGCAAACATCATCAAACAAGTGTTCAAATGTTATTGTCTTCGAATGGTTCATATCGTAATAATCACAATCATAATCATCATCATGATGTTGTTGACGACAATTATGATGTTGATGATGACGATGACGATGATTTGGATTCACAAGATGAAAATAATACCCCAATTACCACCTGGTTTGGTGTGGTGCTGTGTAAAACTAATAAAGGTAGGTTAATGTTGGATTTTAATCCATCTTTGGGAGGATAGAAAAAAAGGTTTTCATGGATTTTGTAAAAGTGACATTGGAATTATATTAAAAGTTATATAGGAAGTCATTGTAGGCGCTAAATGTGTTGCGTTAACCCTACACAATTGGACGGATCACTATTGTTCCATTTACTTCTTTTAACCCCGTTTCTAACTCGATATCACTCCTGCAAACCTTCTTTAATTATCAAAGTCCAATTGTAACAGTATTCTTCTATAACATATTCGACATTTCCGAAGCCGATCGGAAGCACTCTACACCTCGCTAAAGAATAACCTATTTCGCCTCTAAAAGAGAATCTTCAACGATCAGAGTTTATTCCAATATTTTGCTTTTCAAACGATATGTTCAATCGTAAGATAACTCTGGTATGCTGCAACCAGTTTGGACTAAATAGTCCTAAACGTTTCCTAATCTATGAAAACTAATTGGCAGTATTCCATATTCATTTTATTTTCAAACCTGGACTAATTTCAGCCTTTTAAGGGTTCTTCAAATGCCTATATCCCAGTATTTTAGTATATGATATGTTCAACATGGGTCAAGGACATATGCTACTCTTTTAAAACGAACCAACTACACTCCGCAACTCTTTTAAACATTATCGAACATTGACCATTTTCAGCCATATAAAGGGGCCTCAACAATCCTAGTATTATGTCATATCAACTATACAACATGGATTCAAAAGATCCTTAGTATACTCTACTCTTCCAGAACTGATTAAGTGAACATCGTATCTCTTGAATTTTTAAAACTGTGGCTGATCGACTTTCTTAAATTCAAAACCAGTACTGACTCAAACTCCATGTCAGCCCAAACTGCTGGATTATCGATGAGGATTTCTAAGATCCTAATATTGTGCCAACTTCTTGATCCTTTGAACTTTATATTTCATACACTTTTAAAACACTTCAACCCTCGTAAATATGTATTTCGCTAAAGGAAGTCTCACCACTTTCCTAAATTTAGCATGAAAATTTCGCATGGTGCCATCCTCATGATTATCGACTTTCAGACATTCAAGACCTATAGTTAAAACAACTAAAACCTGTATTGTATTGAAGACATACGATCCTATATTTTTCCCTATATAGGTGCACAAGCACTGAATTTATAATATTAGCATTAATTTTTTTAAGGAATTAAAGAAAATTTGCTATTTGGCAAAAAGCATCATGAAAATTTATTTAAAAATGTGTGTACGTGCGTAAAGCAATGAAATAAAAAACACAAGTCCACAAAAATATTTTTTTATAAAAAAAATGTAAAAATAAATTTTTGTTTAATATATTTTGTTGGTATACGAATATATATTTTTTTATTTAAAGAAAAATGTTCTTAGCACGAGTTAAAGCTCGTGATATTTTATTTATGTTTGTTTGATTTACTTTTTGAAATAATAATAATAATAATAAGCAACAACAATTAAATATTTATTTATAATACATATGTATTAATATATAACATCAAAATATATATTTTATATTTATGAAATATATTAGTTTTAATTCATTAATTAGGGACTTTAAGCATCATCACTTTTGTGACCTAAAAAAGAAACTTAATCACGTATCTTTTAAATCAATTCATTGAAATTAAATAAAACATTTTGTTAAATTTTATTAGTAGGAATATAGACATTAAAGCCAGTAGAATCTTACTAGGAGAAGAATGGTACTTTTCTATTACATTTTAGTAATGCCCATACCTGTTTAAGGAAAGTAGTAATTACCCACGCTCTGAATTAGACACCCCATAGCCTGGACTTCAGACTATAGACTCTCAATAGACTCTCTACAGTCTGAACTCTAGACTCTCAATAGTCTGGACTATAGACTCTCTATAGTCTGGACTATAGACTCTCTATAGTCTGGACTATAGACTCTCTATAGTCTGGACTGTAGACTCTATATAGTCTGGACTATAGTCCACACTATAGAATATATATAGTGTGGACTAAAGATAGTCTATAGTGTGGACTATAGATAGTCTATTGACTGGACTATAGATAGTCTATTGACTGGACTATAGATAGTCTATAGTCTGGACTATAGATAGTCTATAGTCTGGACTATAGATAGTCTATAGTCTGGACTATAGATAGTCTATAGTCTGGACTATAGATAGTCTATAGTCTGGACTATAGATAGTCTATAGTCTGGACTATAGATAGTCTATAGTGTGGACTATATATAGTCTGGACTATAGATAGTCAATAGTCTGAACTATAGAAAGTCTATAGTCTGGACTATAGATAGTCTATAGTCTGGACTATAGATAGTCTATAGTCTGGACTATAGATAGTCTATAGTCTGGACTATAGATAGTCTACAGTCTGGACTATATATAGTCTATAGTCTGGACTATAGATAGTCTATAATCTGGATAGTCTATAGTCTGGACTATAGATAGTCTATAGTCTGGACTATAGATAGTCTATAGTCTGGACTATAGATAGTCTATAGTCTGGACTATAGATAGTCTATAATCTGGACTATATATAGTCTATAGTCTGGACTATATATAGTCTATAGTCTGGACTATAGATAGTCTATAGTGTGGACTATAGAAAGTCTACTAAAGTTAAATGAAATCTCTTAATTTTCTAAAGCAAAATTTAACTATTTCAATCGCGCACTATTCAAACCAATCTCTACGCTACGTAAGTATGTCCAAGATGTGTGTTATTATTGTTTTTGTCAATTATGACGAGTTGAGATGACACAATAATCAGCTTCTTCATATTTATACGTTTTTTTTTTTTTTTTTTTTTTTTTTTTTTGTTTAAACACAATAATCATGTCAACGTTGAAAATAAACAATAATAATAAATTTTTAATGAGTAAGAAAATCAAACTGATGATAATAAACTACATATAAGAGAGATAACTGTCATAAAATAACAACTACAACAACAATAAAAAACTCTATATAGATATTCAGTCCAATTTTCAACTATGCATAATTTGTATTTAAGTGGTCTAGTGATTTTGCCACAACAAATAACAAATAAAATAACTACAACAAAGGTAAACAACAGAATAATTTAAAACGCATATTTATAATTAAAACCTTTTTTTTCTTTGCTGTTGTTGTTGATAAACAACCACCTCTAATGCAAACATATTTTTGTTTTAGAACCAAAATACTAGGTTTTGTATTCTCGAAAATTCTTTTTAGCGAAAATTTTGATTTTGTTTTTTTTTTTTCTTTTTTGCACTTTGTTTTTTTTATTTATGACTTTATTACTGTTGAGTTTTACAACTCTAATAAATAACTTTGTTTGGTTTTAGTAACAAACTTATTGAATTTAATGCATTATGTTCTCTTTGGTTTGATACTCTTAAGTTGGTTAATTACTCTTTAGTTGCTAAATGATCTCTTAAAGGTATGAGTTATTGACAATGCTGTCAAATGTTGTTTACTTTATGTTAATGGGTTTTTATAGGTTTGCTTATTGTAAATCTAAGAAAATGATAGGCTTTAATCGTGGTATATTTACAAGAGTAGCAAATATGGTAAAAGAGAGAATCTCTTGCATATTTCTTGTATTAACTAAATCTTTTGAATAGTAAATCTAACTAATATGTATAGCAAAGAGAGATGTCTTGAAATTGCGTTTGATTTAGTGTGGTATATTTACAACACCTATTTGCAAATATGGTTAGTCTAGCAAATATAATAATCTGAGTTTTGTAATTAATTTTAAATATTTCTTCACAATTTATAACACATTTACAAGAGTGGTATATTTACACAAACAATTTGAAATGTGATGTAGTCTAACAATTGTAGTCATCATATTTTCTATACTGTTTGCTACATATTTACAAGATGTAGTAAATATACAAAAGAAGATGCTTCTCATTAAGTCAGGCATATTTATCAGACTTGTTTTCCTATATTTTTACCTTAGTAGATCTTTTAGCTTTAGCATAGCTTTCACATTCAAGGTGTGAAGTGTTGTAAATTTACAAACCAGTGTTATTTAGTCTTGTAAATAGATAATTTAATATAATATATTTATTTGCAAGTATACATGAAAAATCGTAATTTATAAAGTCTGGCATATTTACTAGTCCTTTTTTTATTTATTTTCAGTGTTGCAAATCTTTAAGATTTTTCATTGCAATTAATGTTTTCTTTTGATATGGCATATTTACAAGGTCTTGCAAAGTACAAAATATGAAAAAGAAAAAGAGAAATTTATGAAAAAGTAATTTCTACAGTCATGCTTCTTTACAAGACCGGTTTGCATGTCTTTAAGTCTTGCAACTTGCAAATTTAAGTTTTGTGTTATCATTTAAAGTTAAAACTATAAATTCTTTTGTTATAGAGCATTTACAAGACCTTATTAAGTTTACTAAGCGTAGCAAATGAAAGTTTCTTATATTTTCTGGCTGATGTTTAGTAAATTTTATTATTTATCCCCAATTTGTTAAGTTTATTAGCTTTGCTAGAGATATTTTACTTTAAGAAAGGATTTTTTTCATATTTTCTTTTTGTTTTATGGTGTTTTTTCTCAGTGTATTTAATTGTTTTATTAAACTTTGCATTTCGCTTTAAACTTAATCACTTTATAGTTTATAAATTAAGCAATTATTTTCTTATCAACTCCTATTAGCAAATATACTATATGTACTACTATTATTGTTTTATACTACACTTTAGGCGTAACATGGCCGATTTTGTCGTTAGTTTATTTATTTATTATTTTTTTTAATATTTATATGGCATTAAAAAGGAATTAAATAAAAAGTCAATATTTTTATTATTATTATTATTATTGTAACAGTTCATTATTTATCAATTTTGTTTTTGTCTTACTTCAAGAACAAATAAATAAAAGTGTCAGTGACTTGAGGCAGGCAAAGAGTTGACTTTAGAAACTATTTAAAATTATAAAACAATTTAAAGTTTATGTAGGAGGAGAAACTCATAAAAAAGTATTAAATATTAATGACTCAGATGATAAAGATAAATATTAAAAAAAAGAAAATAATTAAGGTCAAAAGTTTGCAATTGAAAGTCCCTAAATACTTGTTTACATGACAATTACTAACTTATAGAATTGATGAATTGTCAGCAGCTTAGTACTAATGACCAGACGCTTCTTTAGTGTGCATAGGAATCTTTCAATATTAAATATAATAGTAAAATCTAGAAGTCCATAAAGTAATAAGTTTGAAAACAATAATTTTCAGTGCCCTCACCATCTCCCCCCTTCTCTCTCTCTCTTTCTCTCTTTTTCTCTATACGAGATATTTCTTTATAAATCTTGTTTACAATTGTGATTAACTTTCTTCAATTCTTTTATTTTAATTTATAATGTTATTATCAAACCTATACGGTTTATTGTTATTAACAAATTATATATGGGGGGGCCTGGACTGTTCAATTTTGAATCATAATTTCACCAATTTTCTATAAATCAAATGAAAGGCCTTTTAAGATAGAAAAAATAGTTATCTAATCTTTAAGAATTTTAATAACAAATTATTTACGTGTTAATTTTAATACATTTCTATTTAATAGAAATGTCGATTACTCAAGTTTTGAATCATAGAGTTTTAAGACGTCAGATTTTGATTAGATCAAGATAAGTTTATATACGTAGAAATTATATACGTAGAAATTATATACGTAGAAATTAACGGATCTATAAGTATTAACATACAGGAGATCGTAATATTCCATTAAATGAATAGGATATATTTGCTACAACAGCCTCAGTAATAACTTCTATAAAAATCGAAAGTTTTCTGCATGTTTAGTCATCCAATAGCTCCAATTACTGCCCTTGAATACTAGTCTTATATTTGAGTCTAAATCAATCAATTGATTCCTTAACGATTGCGATTTTTGTTTCAATGTTTCAACTGCACGCGATATTTAAGCGCCAACTATCTTGGGCTAATGTTTTCAGATCTTAAGGGAGAAAGTTCTCTCCACAAAGACCAAAACTTGCCATTCTAGCAATAGCTTTATCTCGAATATTCTTCTCAAAACTACCAACAGTAAATAAGTTTGAAATATTTTTAGATTACAAAAGTATTTGCATCTGATCTCGACAGATGCAAATTATATTCTGCATGGTTAGTCATCTTCCTAATTAAGTTTTCAGATTCCAACAGTTCCAATTAATGCCCCTGAATACTAGTCTTTATCTATTTGACTCTTCATCAATCAATTGATTTCTTAACGATTGCGATATTTGTTTCAAAGTTTACTGCACGCGATATTCAAGCGCCAACTATCTTGGACTTAAGATTTTAAATCTTAAGAGAGAAAATTTTCTCCACAAAGACTAAAAGTTATCATTCTAGCAATAGCTTTATCTCGAATATTCTTCTGAAAACTACCAACAATACATAAGTTTGAAATAATTTTAGATTATGAAAGTATTTGTATCTGATCTTGACAGATGCAAAGAATGTCAACCTAGCTACAGCTATATAACCCTAAGGTGTTTCAGCAGCTGAAAATTTTTGAGAAAACTTCTATACTCTGAGATGTATTTCAAGATTTTCACAATCGTTTAAAGTCATAATCTGCTTGCATCTTTCAATGATCAAATACCGATTTATATATTCTAATGGGTGTCTTTCGTTTTCGAGTCCACAAGAAAATGCCTTAGAAAACGTTTGCATTCTGAGGTGTATTCCCAGATTTCCACAACCGCTATTATTGACATTCAAAAGTAAGTTTTCATCAGCCTCGTCTTCTGAGATTTCCACAACCACTTTAAATGTCATTCTAAACTGAGTCCTAATCGCTTGAATTTCACTCAACATGATATATTACCGATTCCTAGATTCCAATTAGTGTCTCCTGTTATCTCAGGAACACAATTTGTGTAAGTTCAAAAGAAAATTACTGATCTTCTGTGGTGTATTCCAAGATATTCACAACCACTTTTAATGTCATTGAAAAGTGAGTTTTACTCTGCTTGAATCTGATCAATTACCAACTCTTAGATGACAATATGTGTCTCTCGTTTTCCCAGGAATACAATCTTTTTAAGTCCAGCAGAAAATTCCTTAGAAATCTTTCGTCGTTTGAGATTTCCACAGCCGCTTTTAATTCTATTCAAAACTGAGTCCTAATCTGTTTGATTCTTTATATAATGAATTGCCGAGTCCGGCAAAAACTTCCTGAGAAAACTTTTACCTTCTGTATTGTATTCCAAGATTTCTACGACCACTTTAGATGTCATTGAAAAGTGAGTTCTAATCTGCTTGAAAATGATCAATTACCAATTCCTAAATGACAATGACTATCTCTCGTCTTCCCAAAAGTACAATCATTTCGAGTCCAGTAGAAAATTCCTGAGAAATTTTTCGTCTTCTGAGATTTCCACAGCCGCTTTTAATTCTATTCAAAACTGAGTACTAATCTGCTTGATTCTTTAAATGATGAATTGCTGTTCGCTAGATTCCCATGGGTGTCTTTACTTTTTCCCAGAATTACAGTCTTTTCGAGTCCAGTAGAAACTTCCTGAGAAAAAATGTGTTTTATAAGGTGTATTCCAAGATTTCCACAACCTCCTTTAATGTAATTGAAAAATGAGTTCTAATCTGTTTGAATCTGATCAAATAACTATTCCTAGATTCTAATGAGTGTCTCTCGTTTTCCCAGGAGAAAACTTTCATATTCTGTGGTTTATTTTGAGATTTACACATATATTATTGCCAATTCTGTCTCTTGAAATCATAAAGATTCTCGGAAGCTTTTCGTTTTCTCCGGGACATATGTATTTGTATGGAATTTGTTATTGGAAAAAATTGTCTTTATGATTCGAAGATATGAACAAACATAGAATACTTCGCCTTCTTAAAGGTCCAATGTAAACATTGATTCTAAACCCAGACAACATGCTTTCTTCAAAAGAGAAAGTTTTTGGAGTTTTGAAAGTTTTTCCTATCGGGTCTTATTTGTCATTTCATAACATTTCACGATGACTTTAACATACCCCCCAGCAAACATGTTTGAGGGGTAATTTATCACTATCTCGTAATCGTTATGAAAATAAAAATAATAATAATAAAAAGACAACTGACTCTTTGTATAAGAATAATCTGGATAAATAACAATTAAATTAGTGTCAACAAATTTATTAAGATTTAAAATTTTAATTCAAACACACAAATACTTATAATAATAATAGTAAAGTTTTTTTTTTTTTCTTTAAATAAATTAAATTGAATTTTGTTTTCTGGAAAAGTTTTAAAAATTCTCCACTCAAACATTTGCATTTAAAATGTAAAGTAAATATTTAAATTTATTCTAAATATAATTTGTATTTTTTTCCCTCACTTTTTTTTGCAGATAATAAACCAAAACCCGAAACAATTGAAATATTTTCTGTGAAAATACGTGAGAATGGCACCTTTAAAATGATAAAAATGTCACTGGATGACATTTGGAATAATGATTGGGAATTGCGTATTAATAATTTTGCTGATAAAGAAAAACCGCCACACAATGAGAAGGATATAAGAAATCAGGTAATGTTGCAAATTTATTCTTAATCATATCATTAGTTTTTTATTATATAAGTTATTTTTTAGTTTTAAATAGTTTTAGGTTAGTTTAAGATTAATTTAAAATAATTTTAAATTGTTATAGTAAATATTTAACAAATTATTCAAATGCGCAAATGTGTGGTAAGGAACCATCCATGTAGAGTAGAATTTCCCAACATTTAATCAAAATTTTAAGATAGAATAGAGTTATTCGTATTCACGACCTTTTACTTTAAGTGAGAGACTCTGTTATGCTAAAATGTCTATTATAGTCTTAATCTCTTTGTAACTGATAATTCTACTTTTCGTTCTTGAGATCTTCAAAACATATCGAGATATAGAATAGAGTTAATCTCCTTCACGTGTTACTGAGATATAATTATGCTAGTTTTATGATAAAAGTCTTGAAGACCCAAAGGGTTTATTGTGAAATGAAGAATAAATAACAAGAATATTAAAGAGATGATAGCAAATAATTAAGAAAGAGTGTTAAAGTAAGTAGTGTAAGAATTTCCCCCCATAAGGAATTTTACAGAAAGAAAGTGGAAATGTTAGGGAAACTATTGTGCGTCACTTTATAAAATCGAATATATCGAGGAAACATAATGTTAAGAACTATTATAATAACTCAAGTTGCATAATCTCTCAAAGATCAAACAAATTACTCACTATAGATCATTTAAGATCAATTATATAAATATCGTCTGATGAAATTCCAATGGTACATATATTGCAATTTCTTATAAAGGGCCTTTCCTTGGAATTCGTATCCGGTTAAAGTAAACCTAGTAACCGTAACGTAATAGGTTTCAGGAATCAAAACCATAAGGTAGACCTACCCCCATTTTCTCAATGTCTTGTTACAATTTATCGCAAAGATAAAATGACAGTTTCGTTGTAACTTTCTTGAATAATAGCCTATCCTTCGCTTGCCTTATAGATAAACAAGAATAAGCTCAGACTCCTTATTATGTTAACACTCTAGAGTCTTCTCTCTGAACTTTTTATCGTATAGATTAAGATCGGTAATTGTCATGAAACAATGGACCGTAAAACACACAGTCCGATTGTCGGGTAAATAGCCATGCTCGATTGCCCTTTGATTGCCATATCTGGTTTGGCTTCAGAAATTAATTGAAAATGTTTTGGTCTCGACACTGCAGAGTTTGCATGAAAAAATGGACTGACGAGCCGATTGTCAATATTCGATTCCTCTTCGAATGTCATATTATTCTGGTATTAATTTCCGAAGTTATTCGAAGTTGTTTTGGTCTTTGAAGAGACCTCTAAACTTAAACGAAAGATTTTACTGCGAACTTAGTATACTAATGAGATTATTTACATTTTGCACTTGGACATTTGTTAAAGCTATATTACACTGTCTATATGCTACGAGTTTATTTAGTTAGTTTTCTAAGTCTAAATTTCTGAGATTTCTCAAGACTATATGATGGATCTATACTATTTACTAGGTCCAAACAAAACGGAGCCCTTTTCGACTATACTGGACTGTTTGTTCTCATTAATCTAACGTCTAGACAAATCAATCCATTTTTAGGATCTCTATGGACAAGGTTTCTCTTTCACAACCTCTTACCAAACGGAAATAAGACAAAAGAATCATTAAGTTTATATATCTTGCAGAAATATTTTGAATTTTTTTATATTCTCTGGCCCTTTAGAGGTCGCCCTTATAACTTTTTAGGTCTGTTTAGTGTAAATTTTTAAGTATTATTCCAATAACTATTTCACCCAGAGATCAAAGTATGCTTTTTTTAAGGAAGTCCTTCATCACATAAGGTTTCGGAGCTATTGGGTTCTGAATCCTACATTGGCAGAGAGTAAAAAATTAGTTCTCTTACTGGTTTTTATAGCGTTTTAAAAATGCGTGTGTTTAAGAGTGTTTAAAAGATTTTAACAAAGTTCTTTAGCGATCAGAGTCCTTAAGATTAAAAAACACCGCTCTTGCGCTCTTTTATTGAGTCGTTATAACAGCTTGAAGAGTGCAAACTTTTAACAAAGCTCTTTGCGGGTCAGAGTCCTAAAGATTAAAAAAACACCGTTTTTGCGGTCGTTATTGAGTTGTTATAACAGTTTAAAGATATATTTTTTCCCCATTTTTGTTAAGACCAATCTGACGACTTTGAAATAAGGGTTAAAACTCTTTTATATGTATATCCTTCCTTCTACGCGTAAGGATATCATTTTTGGCTCTGTTATAATGAGATTTTTTTAAAATTTACAACGGATGTGATAAAGAAATTCAACTTTGATCTCTCGGTTAAGATTTCTTATTTTTTAATTATTTCTATTTTATAACTAATTTTAATAATATTGCATTTGAATAGTTTATTGACAATTTATTTGCAAAAGTGGTTTAAGCTAACTCTATTATTTTTTAAAATTTTAAGCCTTCTCTCCCTCTCTCTCACACTCACATTCTTCTTTCAACAACAACAAGGAAACTAAAGAAACTCTTGCAACACAACAGGATAAATATTGAATATTAATAAAATTAAATATTTAACCTTAAACCATTCTAATAATGAACCTTTTTACTAGGATCACTAATTAGAAGAGGAGCCTAAACACTAAATGAAAGCGATAAACAAGGCATAACGTTTTCTAAAAAATAAAATGCAATGCAATTAAGCGCTTTAATATGGGTGTAGGCTAAAAAGATACTTTTTTTTGTAAATTTAAAACAACAAATGCTAATTAATGTTTTTTTCAATAAAAACTGTTTACAGATATCCTTTGCACGCAAAGCCAAACAAAGCTTGTGGAATAATAATAAGCACTTTGTGTATTGGTGTCGCTACGGTAGTCGTCAACAGGATGTCAGAAAACGTCAGGTGAGAAGATAGAAATTTAATAAAAATTAATTTAAAAATTGAAATTTAATATTTTTGTATTTGTTTTCTTTGCTTTTTTTTATTTGCAGATGTCCGAATGCGTTAAGTGGGGCAGTGTGGGCATGAATGCCGGCATGTTGTTATTAATGAATAAACAAAAATCCTATTCCACCTCTAAGTAAAATTGTAATTTTGTGCAAATTTTTGTTTAAATTTGTGCAAATTTTCAATTATAATTTGTGTTAAACATTTTGCTTTATTTGCCAAATGTGGGTAATTATTTGTTTAAAACTAATTAATTGTCTTAAATTAATGAGGATTAGAATTCCTAAGGGAACGTTTTTTTGTTTTTCTTTTTTATTTATTTGAAAATGATAAGATAAAATTAAATATATATAAAAAAAAATATTATAAAACAAAAAGTTTTATTAAACTTTTGTTGTGTTTATTCAGAAATATATATATAAACAAACAGTTTATATATTTATAGCAATTTTTTTTTTAATTAATCGTATAAATTTATTATACGTTTAAGTATTATTAGTATTCTTATAACTAATTAAACTCACGCTCGCCTTTTTTTATTAAAACTAAATTCTAGTCCTCATTTTATAATTTTAGTTAAAAAAAGTAAAATTAACAATTGCCACAAATATTTAAGCCTAAACTAGCCACATGGCCTTTAGTAGCGAGTTAAACTCAAGCTTTCGAAAAAAGAGAATAAAAAAATTTCAAAAAAAATTTGAAATTTTGAAAAAATTTAAAAATTTTGTAAAATTTTCAAATAATTTTGAAATTTTTTTTTTACTAATTCAAAAACTTCTATGAAGTTAATAAGAAATTTTTGTTAATATACATTTTGCTAAAAGAAGTTTATTTATAAATTGTTTCAATACGTTATGTTTTGAAATTATATTCAAAATTTTTAACAGAAAATTTTTGTTCAAAATCGTTTAAATATTACAAAAAACAAATTCAAAAGAAACTCTTAGTGTGTAAAGTCTCTGAGGCTTCGTCAGAGAGTAATAAAATGCTCTCTCTTAAAACAAAGATTTGTTAGAGAAGTGCGAGGCAAATGGCTCTCTTAAAAGCCGTTGTGTAAATTAGCTCTCTAAATGTTAATACATATATGAGGTACACTTAAACAGAGAAAGGCAAATGAATCTTAAACAAAGATTTGTTAGAGAAGTGATAGGCAAACGGCTCTCTTAAGAGTTGTTGTGTAAATTAGCTCTCTAAATGTGAATACATCTATGAGCTAGCGTACGCTTAAGACAAACGGTAGGCAAACTACACTCTTAAGAGATTGTTAAGGCAAAACGTAAGCTTAAAACAGTGGTAGGCAAACGACTCTCTTAAGAGATTGTAGAAGACAAAACTTATATATTAAATATTGTACATAATTTCGAAATCGTTTTTAAAGCAGACATCGTTAGAGAGTAACAAAAGAGGCTCACTAAATGTGAATACGCTAAAAACGGAGAAAGGCAAACGACTCTCTTAGCACTCTTTCTCTTAACTTATATATTCAATATTGCACAAATTAATGAATCGGTTCTTAAGCAGGCAACGTCGGAGAGTAACAAAATAAGCTTTCGAAAGCATTTGAAACACTGATAGGCTCTCACTGTCTCTCTTAAGAGACTATTAAAGACAAAACTCACAACTGAATCGTTTTCAGAGTAACAAAATTAGCTTTCGAAGGGAGAATAAAAGTAAAAGCTAATGTACGCTAAAAGCAGAGATAAGCAAACAACTCTCTTAAGAGATTGTTAAAGAGATATTAAATATTGTACACATCAATTGAATCAATTTTAAACCAGATAACATCAGAGTGTAACAAAATTAACATTCCAAGGGAGAATAAATGTACGTGCTTAAAACAGAGATTAACAAACGGCTCTCTTACAAAATTATTAAGACAATACTTTAGTTTTCAAAAATTCTTAAATTTGTTTAAATCGTTTTAAACTTTTCCGGAGAGTGCCAAAATGAACTCTCTTAGTTTGTATAGCTTACGTATGTTTAAAACAGTGATAGACAAACGGCTCTCTTGTGTGATTGTTTAAACGAATCGTTTATAAGTTTTTAATCAGAAATTGGCAAAGAACTTTCTCATAAGACTTATTGCTGTCCTTTGTTTGCGCAAGAACATACTCAATTGAGTCTATCTCTCTCTGCCGATGACTGGTTTGAAAACCAGAGAGCTCTTTGCTTATAACTAATGTAAAGCTCGGCATTGTAAGCAGAGATAGAGAAAGAGCAGAGATTTAAAAATAATCTCTCTAACTAACAGAGAGCTCTTTGTTTAAGTGTAAAGCTCAGCATTAAAAACAGAGACAGAGAAATAGGAGAGACTTAAAAAAATCTCTCTATTCGAGAGAATAGGGCTTAACGTATCGTTAAATTAATTATAATCGAGATCTTTAGGTTTTACTTTCTTCATTTTAGGTTATTAGTGACATGAAATATATAATTTTTTTCAAAGATTTTGCAAATCATATGGAATAAAGAAAAAGCTTATATATTTCGAAATTTTTTTCAATAGCACGATTTGAGATTTATTAGAGACGTAAAATCTAGACCTTTTTAGGATTTTGCGAAATATAATTTAAGAAAAAGGTTATATATTTCGAATAATGTGAAATATGTGAACTTTTTCGTAAAAAATATTTCGAAAAAAAATTAAATTCTAGAACAAAAAGATTTTGAATATTAAAACAAAAAAGTTAAGGAAAAAGTTCATATATTTCGAAAGTAAATTATAGAAAGCTTTAAAAGCTTAAGTACATGAGATGTGTGAACTTTTACGTTAAGTTGGAAAACAAAAAAAAAAGTTGAAATATTTCGAAAAATAATAAAGAAAAATTTTAGCAGTAGTTTGAGACTAAAGTTTCTTTTTAAACAAATAAAAGACATGAAATATGAGCTTTTTCAAAAGAATAGAAAAATTTACATGAAGAAGGTAAAGGTCTAATTATTTCGAAAATAATACAGGAATAGAATCATAAAGTCAGTCAATTAATAAAAAGCTTTCAGCTTATAAGTTTTTAGATAACATTTTTCCAAGTTTAAATTTCAATAGAAATACTTTCAATTTTTTGAAAATTTGAATTTTTTTCAAAATTTTTAAGTTCGAATTGAAGATTAACTAAGAAATCGGCTTTTAAGAAAACTAAAAATAGGTTTTTATGAATCTTTATGTTTCCGAAATTATTTTAAGAGGTTTAAAAAATTTTCGAACTTAAGTTCGAATTTTCGAAAATTTTTCGAACTTCTTTAAAAAAGCTTTAATACGGAAACTGCATTAAATTTTTATTAAAATTAAAGAAAATTTTCAAATTTTACAGAAATTTTAAAGTTTGAATCGAAAAATTTTAAGAAATTTTAAAAAAATTCTTAAATTTTTGTAAAATTTTAAAGTTCGAATTGAAAAATAACTATGAAATTGGTTTCTAAGAAAACTGAAAATATGTTTTTATGAATTCTTATGTTTTAGAGATTATTTTAAGAGCTTTACTTTTTTTCGAACTTAAGTTCGAATTTTCGAAAATTTTTCGAACTTCTTTAAAAAAGCTTAAAAAATATAAAATAATATAATTGCATTGTAATTTTACTAAAATTAAAGAAAATTTTCAAATTTTATTGAAATTTTGAAATTTGAATTGAAAAATTTCTTTAAAATTTTTAAGTTTTTTTTAAAAGTTTAAAGTTTGAATGGAAGAAAAACTAAGAAATCGTCTTCTAGGAAAAATAAAAATAGGTTTTCATGAATCCTTTTGTTTTCGAGATTTTTTTAAGAGTTTTAAAATTTGTTTCGAATTTATGTTCGAAATTTCAAAAATTTTTCGAACATATTCTAAAAAGCTCAGCTATTGAAAAATTCGAAAATTATTCGAACTTCTTTTAAAAACCTAAAATATATTTGTATTGTAATTTTATTAAAATTAAAGAAAATTTTAAAATTTTATTGAAACTTTGAAGTTTAAATTCTTGAAAAAAAAATTTTTTTTTTCAAAATTTTGAAGTTCGAATAACTAAGAATAACTAAGAAATCGTCTTCTAAAAAAAATAAAAATTGGATTTTATGAATCCTTGTGTTCCACAGTTTATTTAAAAAGCTTTGGAAAGTTTTCGAACTTAAGTTCGAATTTTCGAAAAATTTTCAAACTTCTTTTAAAAAAGCTTAAATACTAAAACTATATTGAATTTTTATTCAAATTTAAAATAAAAAAATTAAACATTTTTTTCAAAATTTTAAAGTTTGAATTGAAAATATTCTTAAAAATTTTTAAATTTTTTTCCAAATTTTGTTGTTCGAATTAAAGAATAACTAAGAAATCGTCTTGTAAGAAAATTAAAAGTAGTTTTCTTTGAATGCTTAAGATTCCGAGATTATTTTAAGAGCTTTAAAAAGTTTTCGAACTAAAGTTCGAATTTTCGAAAATTTTTCGAACTTTTTTAAAAAAAGCTTAAATATTGTAACTTTAAGTGAAATTGAAGAAAAATCATTAAAATTGAAGAAAATTTTCAAAAATTTTAAGTTTAAAAAGAAATTTAACAAAATTTGGAGAAATTTTTTTTTAAAAATAGTAGAAACTCAAAATTGTTTTTTGGATCGTATTGTAATATTTAAACGATTTTCTTAATTAAAATTAACATTAAAAAAAACCTAACGTATTGTTATCATTCCTTTTCGTATTTAAAAAAATGTAAAACTTCTATTATCAAAATAAAAAACTAAAAAGCTTTTTAACATTTTATAAAGGCATCGCTATCATTCCATTTTTACGATGCTTTTTAAACATCTAAATTAAAAAAAAACAAAACTAAACACCAAAAGCTTTTAAAATATTACAAAAAATTAAAGCTTAAAGTTTAACTAGTTACAAAAAACAAAAAAAAAAAAAGAAACTCGCATTACACAAAAAAAAACAAACATTTTTACAACCCGCCCCTAACACTTTATAAAAAAACTGTGAAATTGTAACAGAAATGGAGAAAAGACTTATTATTAATTTTTTTTTTATAAAAGAAAAAAAGTTCTAACTTATTTTTTTATAATTTATTAATTATTATTTAAGCAATTGTTATTGTTGTCTTTATATATATATTTATAGTACTATTAAGTGTTTCTTTAAATTGAAATTGAAAAAAATATATATTGTCATAAAAAAACCAATAAGAAATGTTATTAAAATAAATAAATAAAATATTATATGAAAAAAGAATAATTATGTGATTTTGTTTGCTTTTTAAATTATAAGTATAAAAATTAATTAAATAATTAAATAAATAAAACAACACATACATATACATTTGTTTATTTAGGTTTTAAGTGATATTTAAACAATGATATTAAAAAAAAGTAATGTGTTATTTTTATATTTATCTTTTTATGTATTAAGAAAAAAAATTGTTAAAAAAATTTTACAATAATTTTTTTTTATATAACAAAACAAAAAATATTCATGTGCAATTCACAAACGATGTCGTATCGTTGTAAAATTGTATGTCGTAAAAAAATTCAAATAAATTTTTTTGAAACAAAAACAAATCAAAAATACTAAAATACAACTTACTACAATACAACCGTACAACAACGATTGTGAATTGAACAATTATATATTCTTTTTGTAAAATGTGTCTTTTTTTATATACACTTTAAAGAAAAACAACAACAACAACAACAACATACACTTATTGGAGCTTAATACAAATACATACATATTTAATAAAGCAATAAATATTATAACAAATTAAATAGTTTTTTTTTAACAAATTTTTTTTTTAAAGGTAAGTTTTACGATAAACTTTAAAAGGTCCTTCCAAAAGAATAGCATTTATCACCACTTCAAAAGTAGCACTAAATGATTTTTTTACTTGATTAATTTCTTCTATTTATGTTAATATAATTTGTGTCAAATTAGTTGTCTTCTATCTAATAACTTTCAAAAAAAAACACATAAAAATTACTTCCTGCGAATGACTTTAGATGTAGTGAATTTGGAATCAAATAAAAAGAACATCCCCCGCCCTATGACAATTCTGTGTTAAAATCATAACTTCTTCAGGTCTTTTTCAGTACTTTCAGGCAGTAAACTCTACTTCTTTTTCGCTTCTTAGGAAGTTCTTTTTTTGCTGGGTCATTGATAGGTTTTTATGATTAGGACTTATAAGCTTTATCTATATATATAAAATTCTAACGTTACTGACTGACTGACTGATTCATCATCCCACAGCCTAAACAATTGAAGCTAAAGAGCTTAAATTTGGACATAGATTGGTCTCACACCGAATAGATCCACAAAGACGGAATTTTTGGAAATTCGAATGTTTAGGGGGTAAAAAAGTGTAAAAACGGGTAAATTCGGTACTTTTTGCATAAAAGTGGACTTTTTGTACGTTTTTGTACTTTTTGAAATTTCTATAATATTGAATCTAGAAGCATGAAATTAAGTATGTATAGCCCGGATAACGTGAGAACCCATAATAGGGGACTTTTTGGTACTTTATCGTTCTTCCAAAGGTACTTTTTGATATATTTAACCTAGAAACATGAAATTAAACGTGTATGGCCCGGATTAAGTGAGAACCCATAAAGGGGACTTTTGCATACTTTTTTGTTCTTCAGAAGGTACTTTTTTTTAAATTTCTATAATATTAAACATAGAAACATGAAATTAATCATGTATGGCCGCGAATAAGTGAGAACCCATAATAGGAGACTTTTTGGTACTACTTCGTTAGTTTTTGAAATTTCTTCAATATTGAACCTAGAAGCATGATATTAAGTATGTAGAGTCCGTATTAAATGAGAATCTATAAATGGGGACTTTTGCATACTTTATCATTCTTCAAAAGGTACTTCTTGAAATTTCTATAATACTGAACCTAGAAACATGTAATCAAGTGTGTATGACCCGGATAAAGTGAGAACCCATAAAAGGAAACTTTTTCGTTCATCAAAAGGTGAAATTAAGCATGTTTCGCCTAGACCCAAACGTTTGTTGGTCCGATTTCAACCATTTTTAATTGCTTTCATCTTTGGGCATGTACAAATTTCATAAAGTTATCTTGAAAATTACAACTTGTAGCGTGAGCACAAGGACAGACGATCATAGCTAAATCGACTCAGAAAGTGATTTAAGGTAAGTGTAGAATCAATATTGTCGGGTGTTACACACAACATCACAAACGCATATTACCCTCCCCACTAAAGTGGTGTATTTTGAAGGCAGTAGTGCGCGTCTTTTTTGAACTATATGTGAGGGGTATGGGCAATTATGGACCGCTCCCCATAAAACTTGTTAGAGAGAGAGAGAGAATTTGACTCATATAACACAACATTTATGTCGAATTTCATCGCAATACTCTCATTTTTAAAACAGTTATGAATGTTCAAGTTTTCCAACTGTATGGAGCTATGCGTAAACGTGGAACGATATTGACCATTATTAATACCTAACAAATCTTACCTATACGGAATATTTGTGTAAAATTTTAACCCCCTAGCACCCATGATATACATACATATGTATAAACTTTTGTGAGTCTATCATCAATATTTCAATGTGTTACAAACGGAATGAATGGTGGGTATAAAAAGTGCAGTTACAATATAATTGTCTTGGAACAAAAATGTACTATCTGGGGCATCTAATGCTGGAGTATAAATCCAAGAATTGTTTACAGGCTCTTTGAGGCACTTATTAAATCAATTATGCTGTATAAGATAGTTGATCTGGTGACAGGCGTTTGATAAAGCTACACTTAGACAACAACTGGTAAAGGTTATGAGATCTAATGCACTTCACATCACTGGCGGTGGTGGTGACATTTTCATTGAGGAATTTGGCATGAAAATATCATTCCGACTTAATAATTAATGTAGTATCCTTCAGTCAGAAATATCAGCGATTAAGAGGGCTAAGGTGCTATGGATTATCTAACAGGGATATCAAAATTTAAACCGATAGTCAAACTGCGAATTAATCTCTAATTGGTGTGTGTTTTACACCTAGAATTGTTCATGAATGCCGGGCGTGTCTCAATGAGATGGCAAGATATTCGAACAGGTGACAAGGGAATTCGTACGTCAATAATATTGTCGACACTTTGGCAAGAGACGGCTTTTGCGGTGTTCCACTTCTTGTAATTAAGAGGCAGATCACTAAAATCTACCTCTCTAACGATAGCGACTGATGGTCGCGTGGCCACTAATGGATCTATATGATTTCTATAGGAGTTGTCAAAATGTGGATGAGCAAGAGACTACATCTAATTGTTTTGCCTTTGTTCAGCCTATTTCGGCGATCTATCCAAATTGTCAAATAATCAACAGAATGGCTGTAAACTTTGTTACGCACACTAATTATCCATGTCAGTTAGTCCTGGTCTGTTACCTCAGCAATTAAACTCGTACCTTCTCTATTTCTCTTCTACTTTTTCCTATCTCTCTTTTCTTGTACCAGGTATTTTTACAAAGGGATCAACCTAGACCCAAGTAAAGCGAAAATCAGCTACCTTAAACCAATATTGTTATTCAAGATCGAAATTACAAATTGATCTCAAATAAAACTAAAATTAAGTTTTTTTATAAATCCTAATCATTGAGATATTGTTTTAAAAATTTTGAATTTCGAATTTTCAAAAATTTTCGAACATTTTAAAAAAAATCCCAAATTTTAAATTTAAAGAACAATCTCAGAAATTGATCTCAAATAAAACAAAAATGATGTTTTATGAATCCTTATGTTTCAGAGATTATTTTCAGAGTTTAAAAAAATTTCAAACAAAAGTTCGAATTTTCGAAATTTTTCGAACATACCTCAAAAACTTCATTTGCGGAATATACATTGAAATTGTTTTAAAATTCATTGAAAGTTTTATTTTTTTTTTCAAAATTTTTATATTCGAATTTAAAAACAAAAAATCGTATCTTCGAAAGCTAGATTGAAAATAATGTTAACTGAAGAGTAATTTTCAAATTCGAAATTAAATAGAGATTTATTGTCTACCTCTGTCCCAAAGATCCTCTTATTATTCTAACTAAAAATTGACGAGTCTTTTCTAAAAGAAATTCATTTAAAATTAAAAATCTAATATTTTCTCAAAAAAAATCTGATATTTTCCTGCCTTTCTGAACCTCGACCATAATACATACTCCATAAACTGTAGTTATATATTTCTTAAACAATTAAAATATAATTAAAAACGTATCCACTCACCTCACGCAACAAACCAAACAAAACATCCGTCGATAAGGAACGTTCATGAGCTTCATCCATAATAATAGCAGAATAACCATCTAAATCAGGATCACGTAAACTTTCACGCAATAAAATACCATCAGTCATATACTTAATGACAGTCTTTTCCGAGGTACAATCTTCAAAACGTATAGCATAGCCAACTTCTTCACCTGAAACCAAAGTACAAAAAAAATAAAATTAGTATATGAAACAAATAAATAACTTTAAACATACTCACCTAACTTGGTATGCATTTCATCTGACACACGTTTGGCCACCGACATGGCAGCCACTCTTCTTGGCTGAGTACAGCCAATCATGCCGAAATTGCTATAGCCATCCTCATGTAGATATTGAGTCAATTGCGTAGTCTTACCGCTGCCCGTCTCACCCACTATAATAATGACCGAGTTTTCTCTTATAACATTCAACAGCTCCTGACGAGCCGCAAAAACGGGCAGAAAACGTCTTTGTTCTGTAATGGATTTCTTGCGGGCAAAATCACTAGAACCACCTTCCTGATCACGCATATGATCGGCAAATTTTTGATCTTTACGATAGTCAGCCGTATCGGAATCTTTATCGAATTTAGCATCTTCCTCATCGGCTTTCTTCTCAATGCCCATAATGTTACCAAGTTTAGTACCACCCAATTCCCAGTGTTTCTTTTGAGCCTTACGACGTTCTTTTTGCTCACGATATACCCTAACCAGAGTACTGCCTTTACGCGCTATCAGTGCCATATCTGATGTGGGATCTTTGACGGGTATAACCGGTTCTGGTTGTTTGGTGAACACAATACGACCATCGAGAAATGGTGGAATGATGTGATGTACCAATAAATGCACTCGCTCAAGAGCCTCCTCATCGAAGTCGTCATTAACATTTATGGACATGACAACGCCTGAGGTTAACATACGATTACGTTCCCAAAGCTCATTGTCTTTATTGTTTTGTCTCTGCTGGGCACTAATGCGTTTAGTACGTTTTTGTTCCAGCATTTCTTCACGTTTGCGAAAGTAGTCAGCATTGGCTCCGGCAAAGGGATTGTTTTCATCATCGTAGCCCTCGTCAATGTTATACCACTCACGATCCAAACGTCGCTGTTCCTCTTCCCATAAATCGCGATCTTCTTCACTCTCACCCCAGGGCTGACGTTGGCTGCGGCTTGTTGAGGGTGTGGCCCCTGAGCGTTTGCGATCATTTGCCCAAGCATTATACTTATGAGCTGGTGTCGGTCTGGCCGTATCATCCTCTCGGTTATGATCGCGACGAGAACGGCTGCGGCTGGAACTGAAACCACTGCTGACGCTGCGTTGAGACCAATCCCCTTTTTCAGAACTAGCATACGATTTGGGCGTGGGAAAATCCCAGGAAGATTTACGCGAAGAACGCTCACCTGGCTCATCGTCCTCTTCCCAGGCGCTACCCGACACAGAAATTGTATTGGGAGTTCGTGGTTCATCTCTAAAGCGTGGCGTATTAACGCTTCTCTCAGAGTCACGATCTCGCTCACGTTCACTGCGATCTCTGCGCTCACTACGATTATCGCGGTCACGTTCTCTATGATCACGCCGTTTATCACGTCCTCTATCCCGATCGCGGTCACGGTCCCTATCACGTCTGTCCTTCGACGAAGAAGATGACGAAGACGATCTGCTGCGCTCTCTGTCCCTATCGCGATCACGTTCTCTATCATAGTCTTTAGAGGTATAATGCACCCCACCTTTAGAGCGATCTCGTTTGATGTGCTCTCTCAAACGTTCACGTGCTTCTTCAGAAACACCACCCGTATGTGTGGGTGTCTCATCCTTTGGAGCCCTTAACTGACGGCCCATTTTTTGAAAACTTTGCGTATCTGGCTTTTTAAAAGCAAATTCACTTGGCAACGAGGGAGTTGAAACGGCTCGCACATCTTTGTCCTCATCATCGTTTTCATTATCCTTAAAGGATATTAAACGCTGACTCTCTTCACGTTCTTTACGCTTCTGGGCAGCTAACTTGTCTAAGCCCAAGATCGATGGTTTGGGCACTTTAAATTTGTTGTCATCAGTTTTGGTCTTTTTTATAACCAAACCACCGCGCATTTCCGTGGCACTTGTACCCTCAAGACGATGTACACCAGAGTCATCATCCTCATCCATCGTTGGGTTAAAATTAAAGTACAAATGAAAATAATTTTACAAAAATATTCGGTAAAAAACGTTTACAATAAACCGCCCGCCCGGTTAAACTAAAACACAAAACAAACGATATAAAACAGCTGTTTGCAATGATGCCAAAACATTTTTACAAAAAAAAATCGCTTTTTCTATAACTTTTGACAGTATGTGAATTAATGTGGCCAGATAGATGTTTGGTTTGAACATAAGAATTGGCTGATTGTGTTTAGAAAATTGTTTCCAAGATGAAGATGAGAATAGAAAGAACTCGTACTTGTTGTTACTTGCCAAAACTCATTTTAAGGTTCTACTGTCACAAACATATGCTAAAGATGTCTTCATCATTAGTGTTTATTTAGGAATTCGTGTTCATTTAATAAAAAAAGTCGAGATTTATTTCGGCATAAGTAAAAATTATTAAAAATATATAACCTTCTGATTTATTGATTGTAAACTTAAAACAGTAGATGCAAAGAGAAATCGAAAAGTTAATCTAAATTCAAATCAAGAAACTGACGCTTTTTCAGAAACACAACTTCTGGCAACTTCATACTTGTGAATACCCGAGTAATCACAATTCATGTCAAATTTTTGCAACAACAAAATAAAGCGCCATACTTGTTTTTGAAATTTTATCAAACTGAAAAAACACTAAAAGAATAAAAAGAATATCAGCTCCTTTTCCATAAAAATACCAAGTTTAAAACGAAATTTATTTATAAATGGCTTTGAAACGTGAAGCACGATCTTTCCTAATGCCACGGGATCCCAGTATTGATCGTAGATTTCGTCCCTGTCCACAAAAACGTGAGAGACTTTTCAATGAAATAGAAGAGGAAGATGATTACGATGAGGGCAGCGATAGTGACAGTGTGGAAGATGAATACTATGATACTCGTAGCACCGGTGAAGCTTTGACAGAAAGTACAGATTCCAGTGCAGCGGTAGAAACTGGAGCTTTGGTGTATTTAAGATTGAAACCTGTGGAAATGCCATCTTCAGCGTACTCCATATCGGTAGAAGGTAAAGTTCTAATAACCGGTCCTCCCACCGAGTCATCTAGCACCAGTAAGAACAAGAATTCCATGGAGAAGCATTACAGTTTTTCGGAAATTTTCGATTCGGAGGTAAGTCAAAGGGAGGTGTATGAAAAATGTATAGGGGAAAAAATATTGGCCGAGGAAAGTTTCACCGTCCTTACTTATGGTACTTCGGGTTCGGGCAAAACATTTACCCTGCTAGGTGATGATATGAAACCGGGCATTATACCCAGATCATTGGAAAATATTTTCACCCTCTACCAAGCCAATATACATCCAAATCCTTTGGCTAAATTGGTAAATTCGCGCACCACTTTTCTTGATGATCATCTAGTGGAGAAGGAAAACCTGTTGCGTCGTCAAATATTAGACAATTGTAAAAATCTGGAAACAAATTATCTACAACTACAACATTCTATACGAAATGATCATCATTTCGAGACAGTGCCTTTAGACGATGTCTCTGTTTTTATATGGGTAACATTTGTAGAGATCTACAATGAATTGGTGTATGATTTATTGGCCCCCATTAAGTCTACAGGTTCTTTTGCCAACACTGCTAATACGACACGTAAAAATTTAAAAATAGTTTGCAATGATGGCAATGTTTTTATCAAAGGTGTCACTTCGATTTACATAAAAAGCAGTGTAGAGGCCTTGAAACTATTACGCTCTGGCCTGCAAAAGTTAACCTATGCTTCTACTTCCATTAATGCCAACTCAAGTCGTTCACATTGCGTATTTTTTGTGGATGTTTTAAAATACTATCGCACTGGTGTTTACACCGAAACGTCGTACAAATTTTGTGATTTAGCCGGTTCAGAACGTTTAGATAAGACTGGTAATATGGGTTCACGTCTCAAGGAGGCACAACGTATTAATACCTCCCTAATGGTACTAGGACGCTGCTTAGATGCTGCCAATAATTTGGCCTCTTCTGGTAGCACCACCTCAACATTAAATAAAAAAGAACGCATACCCTTTAGAGAATCTAAATTGACCATGATATTGCAGGCAGCTCTTCAGGGTAAGGAAAAATTGGCTATGATTGTTAATGTCACACCCGTAGAGAAATACTATGAGGAGAATTTGAATGTGCTCAATTTTGCTTCCATAGCCAGTAATATTATATTCAAAGCACCGGCTATTAAACCCAACCAATCACGTTATTCTGTATTTAGTGCCACACCCGACAATGGTTACATACAGCAACTTTTAGAAGAGAATGCTAACCTGAAAGCCGATATAGAAAAACTCAATAACCATATAGAGCAACAAAACCAACATATAGATCAGCAGGATCAACATATTGAAGCAATCATCGATGAATCTTATCACTTGAAAAACGAAATCGAACGTTTAACCCATGAACATGCAGAAGAATTATTAAAACAGGAGCAAGAACTACGCAATCAATTGGTTGATTCATTCAAAACCACCTTGGAAGAACATAAAAAACAATTCGAGTTGCGTATGCAGCGTGAAATTGAAAATCAAAAACGTATTTATGAATCAAGAATTGAATTTCTAAAACGGCGACATCAAGAAGAATTAGAGGATTTAAGGGAGGAGCTAGAAGAGGGTGTAGAGAAAAACAACTCTATAGAAAATCTAGATGATGACGAAGTCATAGAGGTTGAAGAAAAACATAATTCGATGGAAAATTTTATTGAAAATACAGCTTCTGTTAAGGAAAATGCAGAAATAAGAGAAAAAAATATTAAAAATGAAATGTTAGAAGTTAAGCACATAGAGGATGCTAAAGGGGAAGTGTTGGAAGATAAAGAAAATATTCAACAAAACTGACTTTAAAACAAAGCGACTTTAATTTGTTTAATAGTAGTGTTTAATAATTTTTAATTTTTTTTATTTAAATTTTAGCTATTCATCGTACTAATTTAATAAATGTTTTTTGTGTATTTATGTATAATTGAAGTGAAGAAGTAGTTTTATATTAGGAGATACAATTTCTCCGGTAAAATGAAATATAAAGAAAAAAATAATGCAAATATTTAAAGTTGACAAATTAACTTTACACATTCTGGCCAATTATGAGCAATAATTCCCAGGGAGTTTATTCCCTTTTGCATGCTATGTGTATAGGAGAGGGAACAAACTCCCCTCAGAATTCAAAATAGTATTTATTCCCATATGAACCTGAAATAAAGTGAAATAAATTCCATAGTTTTATTAACAACAAATTATTATTATACTTTATTTTACATAAGACTAATCCAAACTATTATTAAATATAACAATCTTGTTGACATTGGCAAATAGTTAATTTAGCACATGGTTATTCTAATCATTCTCTATAATAATACTTACTCTTTTACATTATATATAAAAAAACACTTCTACGATATTAACTACATTTCATCATCACTCATTTGAGTGCACAGAACTTGTTCTTGCCACCAGTCGTGAACTTCATAGACGGCATTGGCTTGATTATTAAAAGGCAATAATTTAGTGCCCGGTATAATGTGTGGCAATAAACCGGAAGGACTACCCAAACCACCTTGTGGTAAATTACCATGTTCAAAATGATTAATGGCGGGATAATGAAATTGTGACATATCACCGGCAAAGAAACTATTCTTTTTGTGACCAGCTCCCGGTATAGCGGGTGCTATTGTCAACGGTAAAGTGCTGGTAGTCATGGAATTTTTCTTCTTTTGCTGATTGGCTATATACAAACGTTCCTTATCACTTAACGTTGTGCGCTGTTGGGGATCTGACGATGTTGGCGCTAAGAATTTACGTCCTGCTGAACTACCCGTTGAATCCGAACGATTAAGGGTATAACCACGTTTTGTAGCCGTTATTACGCGTTGTGTAGCATGTGTTGTTGAGGTTTCAGTGGGTGCTGGTGTCGATGCTACTGCACTTGTGCTTACATCATTACCCTCATTTTCGGTGGAACTAAAAGTGGGTGAAAATGCATCACTTGTGGGTGGACAGGTGGCAGCTACAGCACCACTTATAGTAGCTATAGCAGATTTATCTGCCGTTCCTGTAGGTGTTTTATCTTCTTGGGTGCTTGGTCTTATTATAGGCTGTTCATTGGTAGCTCTCAAACCCGCAATCAAGGAGTTTTGCTGTTTCTAAAAAAGAGAGAAGGAGAAGAGCGAAGGTAAATAATTTATTTATCTTTAAGAATAATATCTCAGATTAGAGTAAGATATCAGTAAAGTATAGTAATAAATATTTTCTTAATCAAGCATATTTACTTACATAGGCATTTTGTGACCTTATTTTCTTTAAACAGGCTTCCAACCAATTTCTTATGGTCATTTTGGCCACTTCTTCCTCTACCAAATATTCAAATTCTTCCCGAGCCAATAACTCCTCCAGCTGCAAGGCTTTGCGTATGTCAACCGAACGATAGGATAACATACTAAAAAAACATAATAAATTTTATAATTTTAATATTCTCAAATTGTAATTTTTATAAGAAAACATACTTTATAACATCATGAAATGTAACATCTTCACCATTGTGCAGTTTATCCAATTCATAGCACATGTATTTAAATAACAAACGATCCTTTTGGGGATCACATTCCAAACGTCCCTTTAGTAAACGTAATATAAATTTAACTCTTCGCACAGGAATGACACCACGCTGGTGTATATCAACAATATTCCAGGTATTTTGGAAATTACGTATATCCGCATAGGATAATAAGGCATCTTCTTCATTCGAATAAAACAATGAAAAGTTCTCCATGATAATAGCTGTGTTAAAGATCAAAATATTATTTCGATTCTTGTTTTTTTTTCGTAATATACGTTTTAGTAGAATACTAACCCACGAGTAAGTTTAGCACTATATAAGTAATAATAACATAGAATGTACAAAAATATATAAGACTAGCAGTAAAATTTCCTGTAATATAGAATTAAGAAAAATTATTTGACAAAATTTAATTAAATTTAAATTTCTTTCATTGCAGTATTCAACAACAACTTTAAGGGAAAATTGTGTAAAGAGGAAGTTCCTAGTATTTGCGGTAAGTGCAATAAATAAACTATCATTGATATTTCAATAGATTTATTAAATTATAATACTCTGTTTTCAAGACTCTCAGAAATTCTATAGATTAGTGTACTATCTAGACGTCAGCTTTGTCTGTGGACTATAGATTAGTCTAAAGGCCTGATTATAGCTAAGTCTCTAATCCAGACGGTAGATTAATGTGTATGTGTGTGATTATGTGAAAAACAGCATTAATTTAGGAGAAACAACTTGTCCGGTAATTCGAAATCAAAAGAAAAAATGTTTCATTACTTTACAACATATAGTCTATATAATCCAGTCAATTTACTGGTCTATAGTCTATAAGTTTGAGTAGTCTATTATATCAATATATAGATCAAACTATATAGTGTATATTCTAGGTTAAATTTCAGTTGAAATTTTAGTCTTTAGTCTCGACTATAACTAAGTAATCTTATTAAGACTACAGTTAAGTCTGTAGTCCAGACTATAGTTTAGTATAGTGAAGTCTATAGTCTTGGCTATAATGAAGTCTTTAGTTTTGGCTATAATGAAGTCTGCAGTCCTGACTCTAAATAAATCCAGTCTATACTTCAGAATGTTTGCCTCACTATAGTCCTGACCATAGTTTTGTTTACAGTTAAGACAATAATTTATTTTATAGCCCAGACCATAGCTTAGAATATACTTTTGTCTATAGTTCAGTATATATATAATTCATGCGACAATACACATGTTTATAGTACAGGCTATAGATTAGTATCTTGTCCACTCTATAAGCAAGCCTATACTCTACACTGTAGACTGGTCTATAGTTCACATTATAATTGTTTTAAACAAATCATCTCACCACAATCCGTTTCCCAATAATTATTTCCCGGTGTACAATAGGGTGGCTGAACCATACAATCATGCATTATTTTATTCCAATCTTCACCAGTAACAATACGGAAAAGCATAGCAACACCAGTAACAGGAGAACCAAAATTAGCACGACGACCTATACCTTCACCATACTTGACAGTACCTTTACCGAAAAAGAAAAACAAGATTTATAATCTCTTTAAACACTTAAAGCATAACAACTTACCAAAGAGTATAGTACCAGCCAAGGCATAGAAAAATACCAATAAAAACATGCCAAATATAATAAAGAATGATTTACAAACCGATACACCCACGGTTAACATTAACATTTTCAATGTGGTATGTTTACCGGTTATGGTGAAAAATCTTAATATCACCACCATAAAACCAAAGAAATAGGATAAATCATTCTGTAATGTAAAGACATATAAAGAAATTTTAATAAAATATAGAAATTTTCAATAAAAATTAATTAATTTACCCTTAAAATAGTTTGTAAAAATATCCAAACAACACCCGATACGGTAACCAATAAATCATAACGATTACGTCTCGACTGCCAATAGCCACGCGGAGTGAAAGCTATAATTTTCATAACCACCTCCACCACAAAGACAAAAGTCAAGGTGGCACTTAATAAGACACAAATTTCGGTAATACTTTCACCTTTAATCCACTGTAGAATTAAAAAAGTAATAATAATTATTTATTAGATACTAGCATACCCTGGGTGCTTCGCTACCCTAACTATGTTCAATATCGTAAAAATATCAAAAAGTACCATCGGAAAAACGAAAAAGTACATTTAATAAAGACCGTGTGTTCCGGTTAATCATTATAAAGAATCCATTTGAAGAATAGAAAAGTACCAAATAGTTTCCACTTCCAGAATATTATTCAGTCAAGACCATGTATGTTAAAATTAATGTTCCTAGGTTGAATATTTTAGAAAATTAAAAAAGTAAAATTTATCTCATAAAAGTACTAAAAATTGTGACTTAAAGGATCTTATTCAATAAGGATCGTGTATGTTTAATAATCATGTGTTTTCAGTTCATATTAAAGAACATCATTTGAAAAAAGAAATTAGTACCAAAAATAGAATAAAGTTTACCTAAGTGGAAAGTACATATAAAAAGAGTACAATGTTTCCCCTTTTCGCTTAGAAGTATATATTTTTCGAGAATTAAGTTTACAAAATGTTCCGTATTTAAATCTACATAGTATATATCACAGATAAAACTCAAACGATTCAAATCTTCATTCATTTACTCCAGAAAAATTGTGCTTTAAAAAGGTACCAAACAATTTACTCGAATTTGGTCCTATATAGGCCTTAGTACTCGAATTCTAAAATAATATACCAAAAGCTTATTTTCTGTGAGTAAAACTAAACTACTTTTTGAAATTTTATAAAAGTTGGCTCAATTGAAGTTTGAATAAAATTAAATTTCCAGTTTTTAACCTTTTTAGTAATTTTTTTTACCCAGTAAATAGCAAAAATTTTATTACAATAAATATTACAGAGTTAGTCCGTAATTTAATATGAATAATTCAATAAACCGAAAAAGTTTTCTTAATGTGCTAAAAAAGTACCATAAATACAGTTTTGTCCCTTTTACATCCAAAAAAAAACTGAACTTTAAAAAATTACGAAACAGGTATCTCATAATTTTGAGAGATGTATCTAAAATATTTAGAAAAATTTGATTATGTTAATTAGTTTAAAAGTTATAAAGGGCTGAAAAAGGTACCAAAATCACCTTTGTTACACATTTTTACCTCTTAAAAGTACGAATTTCAAAAAATGATCAGACACCCATCTGCTCATTTTAAGAGTATATACAGGTGCATTTAAAATGTTTCTTCTATCACTAATATTATGTAAGATATTTAAGAAAACCTGTTTTACCCGTTTTTCCTCTGTTTACCCTCCTTAGTGGATCTACATAACCAAAAACATATCTACTGTCAAAAGTTCATGATTCTAGGTTCAGCCGTTTGGGCTGTGCGATGATGAATCAGTCAGTCAGTAACGCTACTCTTTTATATATATAGAAGAAGATTAGTTTTATAAAATGTTTAAGATTTACCGTTATCGACAATAGACCACTGTTAATTAAAACTATGGCTGCTATAAAACGTTTAAAATATATATGCTGAGTAACATCATAGGCAAATGCCCGTACTTTACGACCATCCGGCCTAGGAGGCAAATGTAAAGGTTGAGCAATTTTCAAACGTTTCTTTAAATCACACCATCTTCTCTGATCAACAGTTAAAAGTGCAGTGCCTTTATTTTCCGAGTAATTGGCAATGACCACACCAACAAATAGTGTAAGACCAATCATACAACCCAAGAAAATGTATATGTGTATGTAAATTGCATGAATCTGAAATGAAATTAAGAGATATGAGTACAAAGATATCAGATTATAGTTTTGTACAGAATACAGTCAAATATATAGTACTAACTATAATTGCTATCCAAATTTTAAAAACTAATAGTTACTCACCGGTCCCACAGCCTTAATCAAAACATCTCTCACATCCAACCAACCCTTAAAAGATAAAACCTCAAACAAAGTCAACATAGCATCACCAATATTATCAAAATTAAATCTTCTTGGATTGGCCCATACTCTTGGCACCAACATGGCTGGATATGATTCATCTGAAGCCGGCATTAATTTCATTTTAGTTACAAATACACGCCGCATAAAAACACCCACACAATCTTCACGTTTTAATATTGTCGGATCGTTACAACGAGCCAAACGGCCTCCATATAACTGAACACCATAACTGGCGAATATAAACATTAATAGAATCAACAATGTCGATACTAATAAGATTTCCTTGAAACCTCGACACAATTCATAAACTACTTTACGCATATGTGGAACTAGAGTAAATATACGTAAAGGTCTAATACATCTTAGAACCATCAAGAGTTGAGCACCCGAATTGGTGGGTATATGTTTGGGCATCCAGCAAAGAAAAGAAGTAGAGACCACGTAAATGAAAACATCCAATACGGCGGCCACATCTTTAATATAAGCTTTGGGGGTAAAGAATAAACCATCTGCTAGGATTTTCAAAGCCAATTCTAAACTCATAAAGATGACAAAAGCATATTCGGCTATTTGTAATGTGGGATGATCCATAACACGATCATTGGGCGTTTCAAACATCATGGAGATACACGAAAGTGTAGTAACGAAAATCATGACCCAATCCAAATAAGTGACCAAACCCAAGAAATTGCTAAAATTTAACAACTTTTAATTCAATTCCATTATTTTTGCCATTGATTTTCATTGTACTTACTGCATACTTTTATATTGTACTTTACGCTCTTTACCCGTCAAAGGATCCTTTAGTCTAGCATCATAACGTCCGTGTACAATTTTTTGACAAATTTTACGAAAACGACTTTCTCGTGGTACCAAAAATAGTGGTGTATCGAAAAAGGGATGATTCTCGCGCAAATCCTCCTCTCTTTGATTACGCCGCATTTCGGCTTGTTGTCTTTTAGCTTGTAATAGTTTTATATCTAAATCATGGGGTCTAGCTCTGCCGGAATTGGCACGTGGTGCTGATGCTATATCACCATTTTCCATAAGATGTTCATAGGTTTGTTTTAGTTTTATAGAACCAGAACGTACACTTCGTCGTATGGAACGGGAACCAAATCTGTGATTGCAATAAATAATACAGTTTTGAAAATTAATTAGTTACTCAAAGCTAATTACGGACGTAAGTCTACATTATAATCAATGTTATGGGTTATAATCTTTTCTATCGTCCAAATTATGATCTAGTCCTTTGTCTTGGCTATAATCTAGTCTAAAGTCTACACTTTAATCTAGTCTATAGTCTTCACTATAATCTGTATAAATCTGTAGTCTAACCTCTAGTCGAGTTGATAGCCTGGACTACAATCTAGTCGATTTTATTGACTATAGTCTGGGTATTAGTCTAGTCCATAGTTTGGATTATAGTGTAGTCTGGACTAGTCTAATCTATACTCCAAAATCCAGACTATGGAATAGTATATACTCTAGTCTATACTCTAGTCTAAAGTCCAGTCTATAGTCTAGTCTATAGTCCAGTCCATAGTCTAGTCTATAGTCTAGTCTATATTCTAGTCTATATTCTAGTCTAGTCTAATCTATACTCCAAAATCCAGACTATGGAATAGTATATACTCTAGTCTATACTCTAGTCTAAAGTCCAGTCTATAGTGAAGTCTATAGTCTAGTCTATAGTCCAGTCCATAGTCTAGTCTATAGTGTAGTCTATATCTAGTCTATATTCTAGTCTATAGTCTAGTCTATAGTCTAGTCTATAGTCTAGTCTATAGTCTAGTCTATAGTGTAGTCTAGTCTATAGTCTAGTCTATAGTGTAGTCTATAGTCTAGTCTATAGTCTAGTCTATAGTCTAGTCTATAGTCTAGTCTATAGTCTAGTCTATAGTCTAGTCTATAGTCTAGTATATAGTCTAGTCTATATTCTAGTCTATAGTCTAGTCTATAGTCTAGTCTATATTCTAGTCTATAGTCTAGTCTATAGTCTACTCTATAGCCTAGTCTATAGTCTAGTGTATAGTCTAGTCTATAGTCTACTCTATAGTCTAGTTAACAGTTTACTTTATGATCTTTACTAATAGTCTGGTCTGAACTATATTCTAACTTATAGACTGAAATAACTGAGTTATAGTCAAGTTTGAAGTCAGATTTAATCTTGAGACTTTCGTAACATATATCTTTGATGTAATCAAATATTACTTACTTCTTTTGATCTACTCTCCAAGGTTTCGAATGGGTAATAGTACCTTGAGATTTAAGACCACTTTTTCCACCCACAACTGGCAACATGGCTGAATCACCCAGCATTAGACGTTGATTATTAGAATCACTTTAAATGGAAAATCAAAATTGTTCAGATCGATGCTAAAATCAAACAATTCTCAAAACGTCTACTCACTTTATTATATGAGTAATAGCTAGTTTCCTTAAACTACTACCCGCCGAACGAACTTTAGCAGTTTTATTCATTATTCTCACAGGTTTTTGTTTACGAAAGACAACATTCGATTCCCAGTACTCTGACATGGGACGTTTACAACTCTCCATCGAAGGATCATCGGATTCTAGCTCAATAACGAATTGTTTCATAAAAGACTCTCTCACTTTGGGCAGCGTAAAGTCATTCGGTATACGATGCAATATAGTCATTTGTGGAGACTGAGGAAATTTCTCAAATATTCTCAAACGAAACGGTAAAGTTTCTTTAATTTCAGCACTTTGTTCGCGAAACTTAAGCTGTTTCAATTTCTTGATATCTTCATCCAATTCCAAATTATCCAAAATAACCGCCACGAACAAACTTAACACGATAAGTGTGACGAACAAGTGATAGAGTATAAAATAAATAGCAACTAAAGGTGTTAGAGTTTTACTGGTTCGTATCATGGTTTCATCCATAACCTCAACCCAAGCTTCTTGGGTAAGAATTTGAAACATAGACATAAAGGCTTCGGGAAAAGTTTCGAATTTGGTAAAATCACAAAGAAAACAGAACAATTGCATAGAAATGCCTGAGCTAATAATGAGCAAACAAACGGTGAATGTTATAAGAGAACCTAGTTTTTTACCAGGACCAAAGATTTTATAGACAAAACCCTCTAGCATGGGTGAGGCTTTAATCAGGCGAACCACACGAAGAACCTTATAAAAAAAAAGAATTCATTTTATAACAGACATCTATCTATAAGTATTAGGTTAGTTGTGGACTCACCTGAAAATATGTAAATGGAGATAGATAAAAATTTGGCACAATGTGCAGAGTAGTTCCAACAGCCAACAACAATTCAAATTTATGTATCGAATGTTTGTAATAGCCCCTCCAACCCAAACAATAGATCTTAAATAATGTTTCCAAATCCAAGAGTAATGTAAATATCGCCTCTATATAGTAATAATTCTCATAAAATACATGACGTGGCCTGCCATCATGTTTAAAGGTCATGGTAGCCGTTACAATGCCATTTGCCAAGATAATCGACATGACCAGCATACGAAAATAGGGAGAACGTAAAATGGCATGACAAGTCTCCGGCGCCAGACCACCATGTTTACTATCATCTATGGTAACCAAACGCCAACCTTGATCATTACCACTCAATATTTGTGAGGCAGCGGTTTTGGTTATATGACCACGAGCACCCCACATTTGTTGAAACTGCACACGTATCTCATTGAAAGTCTCCGTAATGACAGCAATGAAAACATTCTTCACCAGCCACGCCAAAAAGAATATCATGGTACTAGAAATTTTGAATTAAGACTTACTAAGTTAACACCCATTTCATTTCCTATAACACTCATATCCAAAAAAAAAAAACAACAATTACCTAAAATAAAATGCCGCTCTCCAGGCGGGTAATGAATCTATGGCACGATACATTATAAAAACCCAACCTTCTTGTGAAGCTGCCTGATATACCGTAAATATACTAGTGGCTATATCTTCGAAACCATTAAAACCGATAACATAACTGCTCAAAAAATCCAATTTCATGCATTTCATGCCAGGTGAACATTGATAACCAGAATCTGGATCCATTGAACAAAACGTATCAGGTATGGCCAAAGAATTTAACGTTAAAATCCTAAATAAATAATTTTCATTTGTTATCATTTATAAAACGAAAGTTTTCTATAAATATAGAAGAATTATAATTGAAAACAGACTTTGTGAGCGTAATTTAGAAGTACATTAATTTAAAGGGGCTTTTATTTGTCTTCGATTCAAAGCAGTACGAAGCGATCTAGTCTGGACTGTATGTAGTTAAGTGTACTTGGACTATACTTAGTTAGGTATGATCTGGTTTACATTTATTCAGGTCTTATCTATAAATGGACTATAGTCTTGTCTATTATTAGCACTAAAGACTAGATTATTGGCTAGGCTAGTCTCTAGTCTATAGACTCGTATAGAGTATAGTATATAGTTCAGTCTACAGTCGAGTATATAGTTTAATCCACAGTCTAATCTATAGTCTAGTCTATAGTCTAGTCTTGTCTATAGTCTAGTCTATAGTCTAGTTTATAGTCTAGTCTATAGTCTAGTCTATAGTCTAGTCTATAGTCTAGTCTATAGTCTAGTCTATAGTCTAGACTATAGTCTAGTCTATAGTCTAGTCTATAGTCTAGTCTATAGTCTAGTCTATAGTCTAGTCTATAGTCTAGTCTATAGTCTAGTCTATAGTCTAGTCTATAGTCTAGCCTATGGTCTAGTCTTTAGTGTAGTATATAGTGTAGTATATAGTATAGTCAATAGTCTAGTTAATAGTCTAGTCTGAAATCTATAGTCTAGTCTATGGTCTAGTCTATAGTCTAGTCTATAGTCTAGTCTATGGTCTAGTCTATAGTCTAGTCTAGTCTATAGTCTAGTCTAGTCTAGTCTATAGTCTAGTCTATAGTCTAGTCTATAGTCTAATCTATAGTCTAGACTATAGTCTAGTCTACTGTCTGGATTATAGACTAATCTACAGTTTTAGTCTGTATTAAAGTTTAGTCTATAATTTAGACTATAGTTTAGTATATAGCATAGTCTTGCCTACAGTTTGGAGTTTAGTGTTCAGTGGTCTGGACTATAGTAGTACTATAGTCTCACCTATATTCTGAAGTCTATGTAGTCCTTAGAACCCCTTAAAATTAACGTACTACAAATTCGAACTTAAAAAAATACAAAATAAAAGATTTTGAAAATATTTTGTTTGATCTTTTTGATCAAATCAATCACAAATTTAACACCTTGTTTATTAGACAAAATATTTTCAAAATAAATAATAAATTTAACAAAAATAGAATGGATTAATTTCTCAAAGAGCACAATTAAGACCCAATTAATCGGAATTATGAAACGTTTTCAAAACAACGTTAATAAAACATACGGCCTATCGTATTCGTCATATTCGCTATTATTCATAACACAATGATTTTTTAATTCTCCAAAAAATTGTACACCCATCAGACCGTATAAGGACATAAAAAATAGGAAGAATAAGGTGACATTATAAATCTGTTGACTCGAACGCCTGAAATTAGGTAAAAGAATAGTTTAAAATAATTTCAATGATTGAATTCTTAACAGTTTAATAAGTCGTACTTAAAGATTTGATTTATGCGTTTTTTTGGCATCGAAAATTTCAGGAAGACTCTTAGGAAACGTATCATAATCAAAGGTCTTGGAGCGCGCATTATGGATAAGGGTGAAAATCTGTAATTAAATACATTTAATGAGGTTTTACACTCTTACACTTTCTATGATATTTCATATTGAGTTTACTTACTTTGGCACTATTTCAAGTATTTCAAATATTTGTAATATTATGGAAATCCATAAAAAGAATACCATTGAAAAATCAAATTGGCACCAATGATCCTTTAAATATGGTACTTCACCCTAATGGTTTTTATAAAATTTCATATTAACAATAGTTAAATGTTTTCAAAGTTATGTTCCTGTACTTGAAAAATTTAATGGTTTTATTTAGAATTTTTTCTTTTTATTTGCAAATTTTGCGATGTGGAAAAAAATCCACTGAATTCAGAATAAAACCTTTGAATCTACTTAAGTGCGGACATTTTTTTTCATTACATTCAAATTTTCTTCTGTGAAAGGTGTAATATTTAACAAAAAAAAAAACAAATCAATTTTAAAAGAATGCATTCATGAGAATAGCGTTAACAAATTTTTTAAAATCAATGTGATACAGTGCAGTGGAAACATTCAAGATTAACTTCTAATGGATAGGATACATAGTAATACCTATAATCAATGAGTTAGTTCATCTAGATCTAGATACAAAGTTTCCAACAAACTGTTTCAATTCAAATGACTGCATTCTTTAATTGTTTAACAAATTACTTGAGTGTTATGCTATGTATACACGGTTGTTAGATCTTACAACGTTGGCAGTAAAATGTACAGAAAATTTTTAATAATGCTGTCAACTTACAAATTTTGTCATGCAATATTTTCGCTGATAAAACTTGTAAGTTCAGACGATTATTAGACATTTTCTGAACATTTTACTGACAACGTTGTAAAATCTGACAATCATGTATCACGGCTTTTATATGAGTGTTTGTGATCTGCAGAAAATTGACAATTGTATGCGATAGCTCTCTCGGCTCATGATAAACAGAAATAGCTATATATGTATTTTTCATTAAAACATTTAAATAATTTACATATACCCAGCAGTTCGACAAAGAGTCATTGTATACGAAAATGACAGTAATTTCCACTAATAGTTAACCACCTGGATGATCGTAATTCGTATGTTTTGGGTCATTCGTCACGAATGTACCCTTTGTAATCGAGAATAACGACAGTCGTCACTTTAGTGTCCTCTTTGTAAGCGGGAGCGGAGACAGTTGTCTCTTTACTATCTTCAAGTAACTTATACTCTTAAAAGTAGTTTTTTTTTTGTTGTACTTCCGAAAGTAGTTATTTTATCCCTCTTTTGAGGAAATGTTTATTACTTTCTACTAATATGCCACCATCTGGTTGACTCAAAATTTATATCTTTCGGGTCAATCGTCACATTATTGTCCCATAGTATTCTAGAGAGTAGACACTTGAAATTTTTTAATTTTAGTTCCATTATTATCTTACCACCTGGCTGACGCCAAGTCATATTTTTTTGGTATTTCGTCGCAAATAAACTCTTTGTAATCGATAATGAAGACAGTCGTCACTTTAGTGTCCCATTTGTAAGCGAGAGCGGAGGCAATCATCTCTTTACTGTCTCTTTGTATGGTGTAGAGTGACGATTGACTTCCTCATGATTGACAATCCCATGTTAAAATGGTCGGTCACCTGGGTAGTCAGGTGGCTAGGGGCCACCACAAGTGGTAGGTTAAGTGGTCAGTTCGGGACTGTTCCGTCGAACTGCTCGGTATATATAGCTATTTCTGTAAATGCACAAGCTCTCAATGCTACTATCTCAATCTACTACTATTACTCACATGATAAACGCCGCGTATGTGCATTTTGGCAATCATTTCAGCGGTAAAGAGTAACGTTACCGCAATATCTGATACGAATGTTATATACTGTGTGGGTGGATATAATTCGAAAGTTTTCGGAGTATTCAATGAGACTGAGGCCAAGGCTACTAAAGCGCAAAAACGCATTAGGCGCCTAACCCACAGTTTGTTCACCCATTCAATATCGGCACTTTCGTTAAGCGACTCCTCGGGACCATAATCAGCTAGAAATGGCTCGCCGCCCTTAAGACTCTGCTTGCGACCAAGCATTTTATTACCAATACCGGTTGCAATGCCAAGTCCGAGTGGCGGCACGCCCGTTATGGCAGCACTACTAGGTCCCATTGCACTACTAATGCCGCCACAAATGCCCATACCGACGCCACTTAAACCCATACCACCAACGCCCGAAGAACCGCCGCCACCGCCTGATGCAGCTGTATTAGCTGCTGCCGAAGCACTGCCCAATTGACCGGCCGTAACGCCGGAACCATTATTGTGTGACATGCCACCACCTGCACCAGTGCCACTTTGTCCCGTATTCGTGGTGTTGTGAGCACTATAATTACTACTAATGGCTACAGTGGCCGATGTTCCTAACATGGGTCCCATATTAGGCATACGTAGGCCACTACTTCCACTGCCACTTCCACTGCCCGAATTTAAAACAGTTGGACTATTTATGGTACTGGTGCCCTCAATGCCATAGCCCGGCTGAAATCCCCTATAGGTTTGTGTTGAAAATGCAGCCTTCGGGCTGTCCGTATGATTGAAGGTGAAATGTTGAGCCTGTGTCGAGTAATGTGATTGATTGCGATAGTGTTGTTGTAGAAAATGACTGCTAGCACTTTGACTAATGGCGGCTGCAATGGATGTGTGACTTGCACTGCTAGCAATGGGTGCTAGATTTGTGGCGGAAAGTGTTTTACTACGAGCTGCTCCCAAGCGGCGAGTACGCAATTGTTCACTCATCCAAAACTATAAACGGCATAATCGAATCAGATTAATCTTCTTTAAAAAAAGAATCTGAAATAAAATCTAAAAGAAAATAAATGGAATTGTTCAATCATTATTATCAGTCATTAACAAACTTAAAAAGAAATTACAGTTAAACAAAATGTTTACTAAAAATTGAAACTGGTCACTCTAAAATTACTCTCTCCTAATATGTTAACCTTGACATTAGCGGTTTGTGTTTGTTTGCAAACAACTGTTGCACATTTTTGTATAACAGTTCATATTGTTTACATTAAGAAAAGCCGGTTTGTATAACACTTTGCGTTAAATTTTATAATCCAACAAGTGGACGAACAGCTGTTCACCTGTTGCTTTGACACAACAGCTGTTCAACCAACTGTTGCTGGTCTGTTGTCAGCTGTTCTAACAGCTGTTTAAATTATAACAGTTTTCTTGATCCAAAAATTGGGGTTGTGCTTTTCAACCCCCAATTTGGGGGTGTGTATAACAGTTATAGAAATTTTCACTAGATACACACTAAATTCGTTCACTTTTCAAATAAATATGAATAAAATTATATAAAAATTTTAATATTTTACAATTTTTACAATCATTTATTAGTCCATCAATTTTTATAACTTAACAATTAGTTTTATATTTTATTAAATATTCACAATATTTTAAAACAAACACTATGTTTTCTTTTTTTTTTACCACTGACTTCAACGATTTGAAAATGTAAGTTATTTCAATATAACTTGTTAAAAACTAAAAAGTTTTAACATTTTAAATTTGTATTGAAATATTTCTAATGTTTTTTGTAAAAATTATTTCAAAATCTTAAAAATTTACCCACTTTTTTATAAAAAATCTGGTGCAAAAATAATTTTGTGTGTCACATAAATCTCTAGAAATATAACTATAAAGACAACTAGTATAACAGTTTAAGGAACTTGCAAAGGATTTTATTAACCCTTTGTGAAACTAAATAGTTTATTATTGTTATTAGTATATAAATCTATTACAATTATAAAACCATTTATTTTTATAATATTCAACCTAAATTTTGTTTATAAATTTTAGTTTTTCTAATAAATTTTATTGAAAATTTATATATATTTCTAACAACAGCTTTTGAAGGGATAACAAACTGTTATACACACAGTGTTGTATTGGGAAGCATGCGCAGTTTTAAATTTTGAATTTTATATGACACTTGTTGATATGTTTTTAACAAACATATGATTGAATTTTTACATACAAAACGATATAGAAACTTCATACATAAAGTAATTTTAAAATTTTAGACTCTAAAGTTTAGGGCCTAAATAGGGTTCTATAAATCGACTTTCGAATAATCGAACAATCGACTTTTTGTCGAAAAAAGTCGAAGTCGACTATTTTGTTCTAAAAAAGTCGATAAGTCGACTTTGTAAATAAAAGTCGGAAACTCGAAAAAAGTCGGAAAGAGTCGAAAAAAGTCGAAACGTCGGAAAAAGTAGAAAAATGTCGAAAAGTCGGAAAAAGTCGAAAAAAATCGGAAAAAGTCGAAAATAGTCGGAAAAAGTCGAAAATAGTCGAAAAAAGTTGAAAATAGAAAAAAGTCGAAAAAACTCAAAAAATTGCAACAAATAGAAAAAATATAAATAAAATTTTTTTATTAATAATAAATAATAATAATATAATGTTAAATGGCAACATAATAAATTTACGCTTCTGGCTTCGGAAAAAGTAGAAAATAGTCGGAAAAAGTCGAAAAAAGTCGCAAATAGTCGAAAAGTCGACTATTTACAAAATATTAAAAGTCGAAAAATCGACTTTTAATTAAATGAAAAAGGTCGAAAAATCGACTTTTAACTAAATGCAAAAAGTCGAAAAGTCGACTTTTCATAAAATGCAAAAAGTCGGAAAGTCGACTTTTCGTTTCAACCATAGAACCCTAGGCCTAAACCCATTGTATTGATAATCTAAAAAAGATTTTCTAAAGAAATGTTTAGTCCTAAAAATCCGTTGTAAAATACTAACATCTATAGTTTTCAGATGGACGTTTAAAGTTTTAACTCGAAAGACTCTTTAGCTTCTTAAGAACCACAACATTGATGAAAGTAGAAAACCAGTAGAAGACTGAGCAGCGCTGAATCCTCAGAATTTCCCGAACAAAGCATGTCTTCCATACATATATCGTATAATAAAGGATAAAAGATTTGTCATGTCGTTATAATATCGTGAAGACATTTGAGTAATTCTTAGGTCAAATTTAGTGAAACCCAATCCTTAAGAAAAGTATACTTTAGGCTCAGGATTAAAAAAATTATAAACTTTCAAGTTATTTTTCTATGTGTACAAATTATAAACATAACACACATTCAACAACTATGCGCCGGTTTACACAGGGAAACTTTTTTTGAAGACTTTTGATTTTGTATGTGATAGAAAGAGATGGTTAATATTTTTTCTCTTTCTCTCACACACAAAAATCAAAAGTTTTCCAAAATAAGTTTTCCTGTGTGAACACCGGCAGTACGTAATTATTGCGCAGGTGTTAAAATATAAGTGATGCTAACTGGATCCTAAGGAAGCAGTTAGCGGCTGTAGATAATATAGAGTATATAGAGACATGTTTCTCCTCTATTTGTTTTTCTATGGTAGAAAATATTAAAAATTTTATCTAAACTTTTTTCGTTTTAACTTTATTTTGAATTAAAAAAAAAGTATTTTAAATAACACAGACAACGGTGTTATGTCGAAAAGTTCAAACTCAGAGGAAAAGGCATCTTATATTAAACTCGCCAAAAGAATAACAAAAAACCGCTGAATTATCAGCATTGAAAGCAAAGATTGCGTAAGCTAAAATTGAAAACTCTATTAGAAGAAAGTAAATAAAAGATTTAATGGTTATTTTGAGATTTATGGAATGCAATAGTTGTTTATTCATATTTTCCGAATAATATGATAAATTTATTTTGAATTTGACAGTCTTCCAGTACTGGTCTCTTTTTGTTATCGACTTGTAGTTATTTACCGTTACTAAGTTTATACGTCACGGAACGTACCGTACAAACTAACGAGGCAATTATTTTCAAACTCATTGTATGTATGTATGTATGAGTACGTTATGTTTTTGTTTACCAAAAAATAACCTTTTGCATTTCAGCTAACGATATTTAAGAACTCGAAAACAAACAGTCTTCAAATATTTTGCAAATGTGTCTGTCAGATTGCTTTGACAAAACGTTCAATACATACAAACAAAAATTATCAAAATATTAAACAAAATACATAACTAAATGAAAAAAACAATTGGCAAATGCATAGATAAAAACAATTTAAATTAAAAAAAAATTATTAAATAATAATAAAATAACAATAATTTACTTTTAACTAGAAAATAATTATTTAATAATTTTGTGTAATTGTTAAGTAATAATAAAAATAAAAAAATGGGTAATAAATCCTCTAGTAATATTTCAACTTATCCCCAACATGACGATCCGGCCTATAGAAAATGTCAAGAATTAAAGGTATGTTATCTTTTATTAAATTTAAATTATGAAATGTGTATTTATGCTTGCCCATTTGCAGATGGAACGTTGGATACAAATGCACTATCAAATTAAGGAACGTGAACAGGCCACTGAAATTGCCCGTAATAGAGAATTTTTCTATTGGTTAAGTGGTTTCTATATAACATCCCTGCTGGGTTGTTTTTCATTTTATCAACGCACACGTAGACCGGTTACATTACTGCCCATGGTACCTTTGTCATTTGTTATGGGTTATTATGGTGATTTAGCTTATGGCAGTAAGATACATCGTATTAAAGGTAAGAAGGGTGAGGGGAAAAAATGCATTTGTTTCGTTGTTGTTGTTTTTTTTTTTTTTGCTTTTTCGCTTGGCACTGTAACAATTTATAGATTTTTTTCTGGTTCACCAAAAAATTACTTTTAAGTTGAAGGTCGTTGTTATTTTTTTTTGTGGATTTCAAAAGATTTTTATATATAATCTAATTTAAGAACTGCACTTTGTTTTTGCTGTATAAATAATATGTAATTTGAATATTTGTAAGTATGCGAATATGTTGCATCTTATATTGTCTGCAAATGTTGTAATATCGATTAATCTGTTAAGTCAAAGGTAAATTATGCAAAGAATACTTTTTGACTTCCTGAGTAAATAAGTCTTTTTAATGTTTATAGTCTAGTCTTTAGTCTTATCTATTATCAAGTTTATAGTCTAACATATAGTCTAGTCTTTAGTCTAGGCTATATTATAGTCTACAGTCTAGTCAATAGTCTAGCCTATAGCTACTCTACTGCCTAATCTATACTCAAGTCTATAGCGTAGTCAGTAGTCTAGTTCTATAGTCTAGTCTTTAGTCTACTTTATGATAAATTTAGTATGTAAAGTCCAGTTTATAGTTTTATCTATAGTCTAGCAATAGTCTACTCTACAGTCTAGTCTATAACATACTCTATAGTATAGTGTATAATATACTTTATAGTCTAACTCAAGAAAGCATGGAAAATCTTTGATTTTTTTAATTTTCTTCAACTCCGTTATTTTTATCCTAATTTTGGGGATTTAAAATAGGAAACTTATCGTAAGTATGTCTGGTATTATACACTTTTTGTATAATTGTGGGACTTTAAACAATTTATTTCAACAAACGACTTCTCTACCTATAGGAACATGACGTAGTAAATATCAAAATAAATTTTAAAAAAATTCAGAATACATTAGTCTGATACAAACTAAGGGCGAGTTTTTTAGATAAATATAATCTACATTGTTTGTTTAAACTTTGTTTAATATATATTTTGTGTTTTTCAGTAAACAGTAACGTCACTTATGATCTTAGTTTAACTGAGTGTTATTAGCCAATTGAACTTAAGTTATAAGAAAGAAAACAACAAAAACAATAAAACAATGATTTCGGAAGAACATATGCTTAATATTTTAAGTAAATTGCAATTTTCTGATTTGTTTCGTTTTATTTATTATTGTTTTAAATGTTTATTTAACATTTTTTCTAAAATCATTTCATTTTACAAAAGTATTATTTGCAAAAAAAAACAGCTGTTCATTGTTTATGTTTTTGAGTGAATAGTTGGCAATACTAACAAAGTTATCTGAACTTAAATACAAAACTAAAAAACACAATCATCGATTAAAGTTCGCCTTAATTTATCTAACAACAAGTTAAGCCTACTAAGGGCGTGTTTCTTACTAAGTTAAACTAGGCTTAACTTGCTGTTAGATTAAACTCGGAACAAATTTAGGCGGACTTTAACCGATGATTGTGTTTTTCAGTATTAGATTTAAGCTCAGTTAACTTTGTTAATATTGCCAACTTTTCACTCAAAAACATAAACAAAGAACAGCTGTTTTTTGCAAACAATACTTTTGTAAAATGGAAAATTTTGGAAAAATATAAAATAAACATTTAAAACAATAATAAATAAAACAAAAAAATCAGAAAATTGCAATTTACTTAAAATATTAAGTTTTTGTTCTTCATTGTTTTATAGTTTTTGTTAATTGTGGTTTCTCACATTATAACTTAAGTTTAATTGGCCAATTACACTCACTTAAACTAAGATAATAAGTAACTTTACTGATAACTGAAAAACACGAAACATATATTAAACCAGGTTTAACCAAAGAATGAATATTATCTTTATCAGAAAAACTCTCCCTAAGAAACCCGCCCTTAAACAATAATTTTTATGAAATATTCTACTAACAACTTGTATATAATAAATTTTAAAATGTAAAATACTCTTTTTCAAAATTTTGTTAAACTAAATCTAAAATTTATAAATAAACTTATTTGTTCATTATTTTAATTAACATATTATTTTTCAGATTTGACTGTTACCAAAATTATAACCGATTTGGGTTTACTAGGCCCATTTTTGGGTGTACCACCGCCCCCAAAATGAATCTGATTTATGCCAAAAAAACCTTTTACTTTAAACAACTTTAAACTTATTATTTGAGTTTTGTTTGAAAAACAAAAAACCAAATGTTGTGCAGCTTTAAATAATTAAAATGAACAATTGAAATTATTGTTTCAAATAAAATGATTTATTTTATAAAAAAAATTATAATAAAAAGTGGGTTTATTTTTATATATTTTTTATATAAAAAATATAATTTTTTTACATAAATTATGATGAATATTTAAAAATTTGTAATTTCTAATTCTAGCTGAAGCCAATATGATAATGGAACATGAATCAGAACTGTTGCATTGGCCTGGTGGTCTACCCACAGTGGCTACTATTGATGAGGCACGTGTCGAGGCTGAAATGGAAAAGAAAATGCATCCCCACCATTCATAGGCTCTAACAAATGATGAAAATTCAAACAGCTTAATAATTCCCTATGATGCTCAAGTTATATTATTTTTAATAAATATTTAATGGTATTCACTAAAATTAAATAAAAATACAACAACACGTATATAATACATTAGTTAATCTTTAGGACAATATTAATATTTCTTAGAAAAACTAACAATTTTCCATATTCAAATCGTAGATTTATTAACAATTTTTATTTCTTATTCCATTTATATTTAAATAATATTTATATTTAAAATTGTTTATTGATAAATACCTTGTCTTATTTAAATTGTATACATTTTTCACAAAACTCCCTTCTAATGTTACAATTTTTCACTACTCTTTGTGTGAGTTAATATGATCCATGAATAAACTAAATTAAAGAAGCCTTTAAACAATTGTTTTTATTAAAAAAAAGTTTAGGTCGTTGGTCGATATTGGATTTTTTTAAAGCTTCATTAAAAATTGAAAATATTGCTTAAAGAGAAATTTTCAAAAATGCTTTATAAAAAGAAAAATTATCCGTAATGTATTGAAAAAACAGAGAGATTATACCAAATTTTGTGTTTCCACGACAATTGGATCTCCGCTCCGGAACGACCCGATTCTCAATCAAGATATCAAACGGAGAAGAGAGAAGTTATCGAAAACAAAAGTTTAGTTTTAACAAAGAGAAATTATCAAAAGTGCTTTATGAAAACTTATGAAAAGTATTTTTTTAAATAATAGAAAATTTATTCCAAATTTAGCTTAAAAAGCGAAAATATTCAAATTTTTCTAAAAGAGATAAATTATCGAAAATGTTATTCATTTATAAAGAAAATTATTTCATTTTATCTATAGTTTAGTTTAAAAGTTATATACATCCATTCACAGACCCAAAGGTCCATTGTGATTCTCTTTAATAAAGAACAAGGAAAATTTAAGAAGAGGACAAACAAAAGAAAAATATAATAAGAGTGAGAATTTCCTCTAAAAATGAAAAATTAAAGAAAGTGGACTGAGTGTTGTGTCCGTTATCTGAATAACCAAAATATTCCCCGCGTGAAGCGTAGAATATCGCTTAAGTTACACATTACTATATCACCTAGTTCATCATGGAATCCTTTGCCTAGCCATTTCAGTCTCAGACTCTGTTTTCTGGCCGTAGAATATGGCCTACAGTCCCCAGTACCTCTTCGACCTCACACAACCTGCAAAAATCCTGCCCTATTTGCGGTTATTGAAAGTTTTAAAACCCTTATACTATTCCTGTCCAGTCCTTATATAAAAAAAAGAAAAATCATCAAGAAACAATAAACGCAAATTGATTTTTCTAGAGAAACATAATATATTATCAGTTTTCTATAATGAGAATCAATTTAAAAAAAAAATCATAAAGAAATAGTGAATTGTGTCAAATATTTTGGAAATGTTTAAAAACTCTTATCATAATTGCAACACTGTACTAAAACCCACTAACAAATACTAATGTTTTGGCAACACTCCGCTACTAACAAAATAGTTGGCATCACCGTTCACATTTTTTGACATTTTCCCAATTCTTACATCACACATTTTCACACACACACACATTCGTAGCACACACTCTCGCATGCGTATGTGGACGAATGACAAATTAAAATAAAATTTGACAAAATTCTTCATCGTTTTTTCTTTACATCTCTTCTTAATTTGTGGGACATAATTGCCTTCTTTCTCTTTGCATACGTTTCGTGCGTTGATAAATTTTTCAACTTGTCGTCGGCACCGTTTTTTTATTATTATTTTTTCAATAAAAATTTCATAAGAAAATTTATTGCAAAACAAATATTGCATTTAAACAATTTGTTTAGTGTAAAAAGCGTGTATTAAAAAAGTTATAGTGCAAAAATAATACAAATTGCAAAAAAAAGAAAAACCACACACACTTTCTCAAGTTGAGTGAAAAATTTTTAGGAAAAAAAAAACAAGAAAAAAGGCTGGCGAAAAAAGGCAATCAAATTAGTAAGAACAAAACAAACGCCAGAAAAAAGTGAAAAGTCTTTTTTAGCGAGCGGGCCAAATAATTATCATCACACTCTACACACACATTCATTCAGTAATAACAAGGAAAAATAACAATTTGTTGCAAAAAAAATTGATAAAAAATAATAATTTACAACAGTTAAGAAAATTGTGTCCTACAAATTGAAACTGCTGGTGGCTTGCTGAAAATATTGTAATAATATCTGTGCTGAAAACTTCCGGGTTAAAAATATTGCAAAAAAAAAAGCCAATAAAAAGTTAAAAACTGCTTGGAAAAAGAGAAACATAAACAAGCAACACAAAGCAATTAACAGTGTGTGTCTGTTTTTCTACAAAATAAATCCAGTTTTGGGCAACACAACTTCTCAACAATACGCCAGCAAAAAGCAAGCAACATCATCATTACCAACATCAACAACACTGTCATTATTGTCAACGATATTCATTGCTCACCACCACTGCTGTTGTTGAAAGCACCGTCGTTGTAGTTGCTGTTGTTACTACTCCCCATAGAAGATTGGCAGGCAACAATTAAAAATGGCCGCAGTTAATGATTGCTTCAGTATTGGATCCACAGTGATGTGCACGACCTGCTTCAATGAGGAATTTGAAGGAGAAGTGCTAGCATTTGATCACAACACAAAAATGCTTATTTTAAGTATCCTTTTTACAACACAACAAAAATCTATATTAATTTTTATAAAGTAAACAAACATATGGTTTGGGGGTTGTGGAATATTTTGGATTAAACCGTACTATTGTCACTAAATAGTTGGTGGTTCCTCTGTGATAATGTAAAGATACAGCTTTTGGTAACCCTGCAGTTTAACAAGAGAAAGTTGATTTGTTTTTTTTTTTTTTGCAATTTTTATATTTGTTTTTCTTTTCTTCTATTATTGTTGTTGTTGTTTTTTCAAAGACAATTGTAAAATGTCAATTCTAAACATGAATTTTTCTAGAATTCTATCTTTTGTTTCGAAATTTCGTACCTGAAGACAAAATATAAGATTTAGGTCTTATCACTAAGTTTTTTTATAGATGTTTTTATATAAATCTATAAATTCAGATCAATCTGCAAGTTATACAATGTGACGAAATAAAATTATCACAAGTTCTTTTAATGCCCATAATCAAATGTAAAGTCAATACATAATAAATAGACTTTTTTACATTACTAAAAGACGTGATACACGATTGTCAAATCTTACAATGTTGTCAGTAAAATGTTCTGAAAATGTCGAACAACACAATGAATTTACAATTTTTCATTTGCAACGTTGTCAGAAAAAGCATTATTGGCAATTTTGGAAGACAAAATTTGTAATTTTACACTGTTATTAGATATTTTCTGCACATTTCATTACCAACATTGTAAGACCTAACAACCGTGTATACTTGGCATAACTATTTGAAAATATAAATGATCTTGAACAAAAAAAAACTTGTAAAACATTTTTATAAAACTTTCTTTATAAATAGGGTTAATAGCGGATTAAGAGAAAAAGAAACTTACAAAATAATTTATTTGCAAATGACTGATCGCATTTTTGGTGCATCTAAAAGGACACTACTAGAGTTGCTATCCAAATTTGTTCTTGGATCGTACTTTTCACTTCTACCAAAACAATCAGATTTTCGCTACGTAACCATCTAAAACCCGTGATACACAGTTGTAGGATCTTACAACGTTGTCAGTATGTCCAGAAAATGTTGCAGTAGCGGTAACTGGAATGCATCTTGAGACTCTGTCTCAAAGATTAAAAGAAGCGGTCTCAGCGTAATCCCAGGAAAAACGGAGTTAGTATTGTTCACGAACACATACAAAATCCTCAATTCCCCCTTCCACGTCTCAACGGCGAGGTTCTCACGCTGTCGGATAGCGCTAAATACTTAGGTGTTATTCTCGATAGAAAATTGTCTTGGAGCTTGAATATCATCTCCAGATCTTCTAAAGCCATTACGGCGTTATACGTTTGTAGAAAGGCTATTGGCCTGCATTGGGTTATCAACCCAGGAAATGTAAATTGGCTATATGAGGCTGTAATTAAACCGATAGTGATGTATGGTGTAATTGTCTGGTGGTATACACTGGACAAAACATCTAACAGAAACATTCTCACAAAAGTTATGAGACAATCTGCTCTTCTTATAACAGGTGTACTTAGCAGTACGACCAGTAAAGCGTTGTTTGCCATGCTGAACTGGCAGCCTGTGGACATTTTTGCTAAACAATTGGCAATGAAAACTGCAGCCAGATTAAGTATTACAAATAGATGGAACTTTGGTTCCAGAGGTAGGTCATGCAAAGATTGTAGATCTTCTACCAAACCTACATCATGCTACTGACTACCAAATTCCGGATCCGTGCATTTCAAGGAACTTCCGGTATAGTTTAATCTGTAATTATAATGAATTGACACCTGATAGTGTTGAAAGCTTAAATGTATATACAGATGGCTCTAAAACAATTAAAGGTGTTGGCGGGGGTATATTCATTGAAAAATTCGGGACGAAAATCTTTTTCCGACTCAACGACGAATGTACTATTTTACAGGCTGAAATCTCAGCTATAAAGAAGGCATCTAATTGGCTTAGGTACTATGGGATATTCAACAGGGATATTAGAATCTATACTGACAGTCAAGCCGCCATAAAATCCCTGATAGGTATTTTAGGTGTATTCTACATCAAAACTTGTACAAGAATGCCAGGCGTCTCTAAATGACATGGCGAGACATTCAAGAATTACCCTCGTTTGGGTCAAAGGACACGGGGATATAACTGGCAATACTACTGCTGACATTTTAGCAAAAGCCGGTACGAGGATGTCCATACTGGATATAGACCAGTTCTGTGGTGGTCCCCTTAACGGTCATCAAGAAACAAATACTTGATTATTGCTTTAGATCAGCTCAGGAACGGTGGTCTCAGGAGCACACCTGCTCGATCGCTAGGCTACTGTGGCCTCGTATGGATTCTCACAAAACATCCTACATTATAGGGCTAAACAGAATGTATCTTAGCGCTCTGTTATCGGTTCTTACCGGTCATTCAAAGTTCGGAAATCATGCTAGACGTATTGGTATTCCATATAATGACTTTTGTCCTAATGAGGAGGAATCAATTAGCCATCTTCAGTGTAACTGTCCGGCCCTGCAATCGTTCCGGCATCAGGCGCTGGGCTCGTCTCACTTCTCTGATCTATCAGATGTTCAACCTAGCATTCTTGTAATTGTCAAAGTGGGTGTGTAACTAATTACACACTACGATCTTTTGTATCTTGAAACATAGTCTAGCCTTATCTTTATGCGCTATTATTATGTTCTATTCTGTATCTTCACTACTGTCTATATGACCCTTTCAATTATTTTCTTCCTAATCTTCTCTTTACAGATGTTACAAAGGACCTTAAAGGACACAAGTAAAGACTTACTCTTGTCAGTAAGCAGTCTACATAACCTTACTTACTTACTTACTTACTTACTTACTTACTTAATTACTTACTTACTTAATTACTTACTTACTTACTTAATTACTTACTTACTTACTTACTTACTTACTTACTTACTTACTTACTTACTTACTTACTTACTTACTTACTTACTTACTTACTTACTTACTTACTTACTTACTTACTTACTTACTTACTTACTTACTTACTTACTTACTTACTTACTTACTTACTTACTTACTTACTTACTTACTTACTTATTTACTTACTTACTTACTTATTTACTTACTTATTTTCTTACTTATCTACTTACTTACTTACTTACTTAACTACTTACTTACTTAGTTAGTTACCATATCTTCTTTGCAAAGAACAATTGTTCTTTATATTTTCAATTTAAGAAAAAAATATTTTAAACATTTCACAAACCTTGGTATATTTCCTTAACCTCAATATTTAACAATAATAGAATGTCGTTCAAAGAATGCTGAAAATTTAAATGACGTTCATGTCTTGAATCTATCTCTATGCAGCAATGTTCAAGTGGTCAAGGAGTGTAATGGTAACTATGTTGATGATCCCCAGAAATTGAATTTGGAACAAGTAAGTACAACAAACAACAATGGCGAATAAATAAATGACCTAAAATAGTATAATAACATAAGAAAATTATGTTTTTTTCTTTAAGTTATAAATATTTGCTTAATAATAGTATTTTTTCTGTTTTTTTTCAGTTGAAATTACGACTACGCAAAACAGTGCAACATCGACAAACGTATCTCAAGTCGAAAAATGCTGATGTTAGCCCAGAGGCACAAGAATTATACAGAGTGATTGCTAAGCAATTTAAGGTTTGTTTTTAATGTTAAACTGTAAACACAAAAGGGGGAGAATAAATATTTGAAGTCGAACAGCTTCTCAAAAGTTTGAAAATTCAAATTTTGTTCAACCTTAATGTGTACTTTAACATTTGATTTAAATTTTTAATAATATAAATTAATGATATTTTGTTTTCGAATTCCAGCATAATGAAGTCTCTTGGCAAGGTTTAAATATACAAATATTTAATGAAGTCACCATAACACCACCATATAGGGCGGAAAACGTTGTCTCAACATCAAATAATAAAAGTTTATGCAACTATATTAAGAAAATGGTAAAAACTAGATGTGATGATGATTTATAAATAAAGAATTTTTCTATATAAATATAATAATTGATTTTATTTAACATACTTTTTGCTCATTCATTACATTATCACTATTATTTTCGTTTTTATTATTATTTTGTTTATTTCTTTTTTTTGTTTTTTTTTTTTAGATTGAAAATTTTATTATTAACAGAGCATCATCGCAAGATAGTAATGTTGTTGCTGTTATGGGTAGTAGTACTTCGTCGGCTTCATCACCAACATCTTCATCATTGTCATCAAGTAATGTGGCAGCCGGTTCACCCGTGCCTGCTAATTCATAATAATTTAAAAAAAGAAAACAGTTTTAAAAAGCAAGAAACAAAAACACCAAGAACAACAACAATAAAACAAAGTAAAAATTTACAAAAAAAGAAAACAAAACTATTAACTCTAAATATTTTTCATTAACATCCTGAATCGAGCTTTGAACAATAAGAAACCCCAGCAGATCGGTTGAACAGTCCCGAACTACCTATCCAACCTACAATTTATGATTACCTCTAGCCACCAAGTGTCCAGGTGACTAGCTATTTTTACCTACGAGAAAGTCAATCGTCACTCATGGTACACTAAAGGCCGATTGTCTTCAAAGAGTACATCCGTAAAGAAAGAAAACTATGGGATTTCAGTGTAAAAATAATGATTTTTTGGGAACTTTCAGCTTAAGATTGGGGACATGAGTAAACATTTTTCTGGCAACACTGGTTACTTCAGTTACTTTAATATTTTAGTACAATAAAAGTGCCATCTATGTGTCAAATTACCCTAGTACACACTTAAATACAACTCTATACAAAAGTTGGTAGTGTGTTATCAATACTAAGTGAATATTATTTATCATCAATCTACAAAGAAATCAGAAACCTGCGCTGGTTCGACTTAAAGCCATCTAAGCCAAGCCGCCGAAAAATACCGATTTTTATAATATTTGCTTACAAAATTTCAAATTTTGTGTTGCCGGCTTACAGCTGAGTTTAAACCGCCGTCGAAATTTTGATTGTCAGTTGCCGTTATTGTTAATGTTTTTCGGCACAGGACTCTGAACGAATGCCGCTTTTTGTATTTTTTTGGGAAAATTTGTTAAATATTAATAATTTTTAAAGAAAATAACTTATAACAAACATGGAGGAGGTTCAGCGACACAGTGTTCATACATTAATATTTCGTTCCTTGAAAAGAACCCATGATATGTTTGTTTCAAATCAGGGCGCTTTACCAGAAATTGATGAAAAATTGTAAGTGTATCCCACACATAAAGGATAATTATAATTATTTTTTATTCTATTTGCTAGAGAAAAGATTAGAAAATCCATTAAGGCACGTGATAGTTATGGTTTGGTATTCGATCGTGCTGCCCAAGCTGCAGAGGCAAAGAAATATGGCAATGGTAATGCTAGTACTGGTATGGCTGCTTTGGAGGGTCCCGAGAAACCTTTAGCCATTACAGACGGTTCTTTAGGAGCGGGTCTCAACAAAGACAATCTATCTTTAATAGCTGCCAACAACAAGAACGGTGATATACCCATGAGCAATGCATTAGTTTCTGCCCCTGGTATGCGTTCGGCCACGGGTGGCAGCAATGTTCAGTTAATACCCAAAAAAGCTCCTACAATTCCCAAACCCTCATGGCATGCTCCCTGGAAGTTATCACGTGTTATTTCGGGTCATTTAGGTTGGGTACGTTGCATAGCTGTAGAACCGGGCAATGAATGGTTCGCTACTGGTGCCGGAGATCGTGTTATAAAAATTTGGGATTTGGCTAGTGGTAAATTGAAACTTTCTCTCACGGGTCATGTAAGTACTGTGCGTGGTTTGGCCGTAAGTGCCAAACATCCGTATCTCTTCAGTTGTGGTGAAGATCGTCAGGTGAAATGTTGGGATTTAGAATACAACAAAGTCATTAGGCACTATCATGGTCATTTATCAGCCGTCTATTCCCTGGCACTGCATCCTACTATAGATGTTCTAGCCACTTCAGGACGTGATTCTACAGCTCGCATCTGGGATATGCGCACAAAGGCCAATATACACACATTAACGGGGCACACCAATACAGTGGCTAGTGTGGTGGCTCAAGCTGCCAATCCTCAAATCATTACAGGTTCCCACGATTCCACAGTACGTTTATGGGATCTGGCAGCCGGAAAGAGTGTATGCACTCTGACCAACCACAAAAAATCTGTACGTAGCATAGTTTTACATCCCACACTTTACATGTTTGCTTCCGCCTCCCCGGACAACATCAAACAATGGCGCTGTCCTGAGGGTAACTTTGTGCAAAATATTTCTGGACACAGCGCCATCGTCAATTGTATGGCGGTAAATCAGGACGGCGTTTTAGTTTCGGGCGGTGACAATGGTACCATGTTCTTCTGGGACTGGCGTACTGGTTATAATTTCCAACGTTTTCAAGCACCCGTCCAGCCTGGTTCTATGGACAGTGAGGCTGGTATATTTGCCATGTGTTTCGATCAATCGGGTTCGCGTCTTATAACTGCTGAAGCCGATAAGACTATTAAAATCTATAAGGAAGACGATGAAGCCACAGAAGAAACACATCCCGTTAACTGGAGGCCAGAGATTTTGAAAAGACGCAAATTCTAAGTTAAGTGTGTTAGGAAATTTGTATTTAGTTTTAATTTTTAATAATAAAGTTCAAATATATATTTGTATAATTGTAATACAAGTTTATTATGTATTGAAAATATTATTTACGCTTGCAGAGAAAGTATTTACTTTAAACTGGACTTCTGAGACGATGGTATATGAATTAGTGAGTAATTTCATGAATGCACAGTGTTTTAGGAACTTTTATTTGGGGATTTATTGAATATTTAGTGAAATAACGAAATTGATTTAAAGTTTGAGGTAAAAGGTAGGGAAAATTATTTTGTCTTTCAATTTTATACAAACTCTGGAAAACAAATGTTCACTCGAAGACAAATGTACATGTATGTATGTAAATTGATTATTGTATCGCTCTCTGTATTGTATGCAGATGACTAATAATGGAACTATTCTGCATTTGAATTCGAATCGAAATTTTCTCCGTTTGGAAACTTTGGTATTCTGCATTTCGATTCCCCTCTCCGTCACGTAAACAACTTTTTTTCTGGTTTTACTTAGGATGGCGGTGCATTAAGCACTCATATTGCCAGTTTATCACACGTTTGTCCAGAGAAAACCCCCACCAAACGACCTATACCTTCATATAAGAAGTTGGACTTAATTTCATCAACTTTTATTAACTTTGAACAGTTATATGAAGTAATATACTATACCAAGTGCGATCGAGACGCAAAACTGTCGAAAGCCAGGCAACAAACACAAGACTGAACGCGTTTAAGAAAAAATCGCGATGGCGCGAGAGTTGTTCCCCAACTCAGACCTGAATTACGACTCAAACAACAACTTACAAAAACCTAACGCAGAATACACAATTCGTAAAGCATTGAAACGAAATGGAATTGCTTCTTATTTTTCATACGATTTAGTTTTTTGTTGGAATACCATTTTTCGATCGTTGTGTAACTGAATGAGTAAACGTAATCGAAATTCAGAATAGGGGTGATTATGGTAGTTTATGGGCTTATCTATCTGTTTATCTTTCTTTTTTCTATATTTTTATATTTCTATCTATCTATCTATCTATCTATCTATCTATCTATCTATCTATCTTTCTATCTATATATCTGTATATCTATCTAAAGACGCAACATGTAAGAAGTGGGAAGTCTTGTTTTTATTGGTTATAAGCAGTGTCGACTGCTAGACCAAACACCTTTTAGAAGGCTCTTCAATTTACAATAGAACGAGTTCAGTCAGCTACTACTCGAGTACCTCTATCTATCTAAATATCTATCTATATATCTATCTATCTATAAATCTATCTCTCTATATATCTATCTATCTATCTATCTATCTATCTATTTATCTATCTATCTATCTATCTATCTATCTATCTATCTATCTATCTATCTATCTATCTATCTATCTATCTATCTATCTATCTATCTATCTATCTATCTATCTATCTATCTATCTATCTATCTATCTATTTATCTATCTATCTAACGTGTAAGAAGTGTGAAGTCCTGTTTTTGTTGGTCATTAACAGTGTCAACTGCTAGTCCAAACAGCTTTTTAAGGGCTTTTCAAATTACAATAGAACTAAGAACGTAACGAGTATAACTCACAAATTGCCTCAAAATCAAAAGTATTATTTTGTTATTTTTTTATATATTTTTTAGGTTAAATTTTGTTATTTCTTTTTCTTTTTTGCTGGAGAAGCATATCTTAACTACAGTTGACAGAGTTTGAATTTATTTTTGTTTTCTTTTTTGCATTTTTTCATATTTATAATATATATTTTTTCTTTTTTTTTAATAATAAACATAAATAACAAACGCTAGTTTTTATCTTTTTGTTGAAAGTGTTCCTTTTGTTTTTGTTGTTGTTAGAGATGCTATTGTTGTTGTTGTTCTGGTATATTTTTTCTGATTCGTACTGTGTTAAAGATGAAGTTCCTGCTGTAAAAAGTGTTTACTGTGTGGTTGTTGTTTTGTATCCTTTTATCGCAGAAACTTATTACTATTTCATCTATATTATTAGTTCAAACAATCTAACCTTTATGTGAAGAGTTTGTGTAATGGATGTTAGGAAAATATGATGATTGTATTGGTTTATATTAAAGTTTTGTATGCTTAAATAATGTGGAAAGGATTTTGTTGTTGAATTTTTAAAAAAAGGGGATTTTAATTTAAAATAATTTGTTGTGGGGAGTACGACTCAAAAAACTCAACATGTTTTACATGAATTATCAATCAGTGGTAGTGGTTTTTTCTATTGTTTTTTAGTTTTTCATTATCATTAATTATTGAATAATAGTACTTATTTATAAAAATTTAAATGATGTATTATACTTCATTCTTATGAAACGGTTTTTGTTTTATTATTTTTTAAATTATTATTTTAGTTTAGCAGGCATATTCTGATAATAAATTGTTTGTTTTGTTGTTTTCCCATAATGTCCCTTAAAGGTAATGATGACTTATCGGTTGCTTTTTCATGTTTTCAGCTGGTTGGTTCTTCTGTTTATTTGTTACTTCACTTTGTGTTGCAACATATTAGCTTTCCTTGTGGGTAGTAAGTAGTTCACGCTCTACTCTAATGTTCTCTTCTCTTTATCTCGCTTTAGTATATTTTTCTTGATTCCTCCATGTGTCTTGTTGATTCCTCCATGATCTTCTCTGGTTAATTATCTTTTTAAACTGAATTTTAAAATTTTCATATGTGATTGATTTTTTTACGTGAGTGTGTGTGTGTTGTAGGGTGTTTTTCTGTTGCTTTTAGATAAAATTAATTATAAATTTTAATGGCTTTTTCGGAGAAGTTCAATGATGTTCGTTTGCGTGATTTGTTGATGTGATCGAGTCCAAAGAAGGGCGCATTACCATTCCAGGAACGATAGACATTTATATCGATTGGTGTGTTGTCATTAAAGTCCGGCGTATTGCCACCGATAACGGCAAATTTATAATTCTCCCATTCCTTGTCGGGCACATTGAGGCGCTTCTGTATGCGTTGCTTTAGGGCTCCGTAGGGTTCACCTTGCCGCGCCTTAATTAGGAATGGCACTCCGAAAACACTAAAGATTTCTTTGCTGTAGTGAGCAACCGGTATAAGTATTTCATTTTCAGCCAGCTGTATATCTTCAAGAGGCACTTCTTCAATACGGAACGTTTTTTGAGTACTCTGAGGTGTTATGGGTTCAGTGGTCTTTTGCAGAGATTCAAGCGGTATGTCCTCTTTGAAAATCGTAGAAATCTTGTGATTATTCACCTTCAAAAGACGCAACTTCTTTGAGCTGTTCTCAGAGAATTGTATCTTCTTGGCGGCTTCATCCAATAAACCCTTAACCGTATCATTTTTATTGGGATACAATACCAATTCTTTTTCCTCCTTAAGGTCATTTGAAACCCAAATGCATTTGAATTGTTTCTTATTGTCAAGTTCATGGATGCTGAGCGACAGTCTTTGATAGAAAAGCTTTTTGGTATTGCTTTGCTTAGTGGACACTAACAGATCTTTAAGACAACCCTGAAAATAACAAAATGGGTAAATTAATAAATAGATCATTAGCTAGATATATGTTTATAACCATCATATATCTACTTACTTTCTGGTTATATTGAATCGCAGTGCCTGGTTGATCCTTGTAGCTACCGGTACAAGTAAAGAACTGCAATTTATTTGGATCTGTATTTAAACGCTCGGCCACTGCTTGTGCCATTTGATCGTATGTATAACGGTTCGAAAGCTCTAGCACAATTTCCGGTTCGTTTGGATTGGTTTTATCGCAGAAGGTTATTTCCACTCGATACACTAAATCGTTAAAGTAATCAATGACCGTGGGTAATTCCAATTTCGGATCAATATGTTCCTTTTCGAAAATCAAAATATAACCCTGGAGACTGCCGCGATCTGCATTGTCGGGATGTAAACACAAAACGGTCTCTAACGATTCATTCAAATTGGTGATCTTCTGATCATTACACTCATCAAATACAGTCAATTCGGTGTCGCGCTCAAAGCCCAAATGTGTGTTAATATCGGGCACTAGTTCAACTAGCCGCTTGCCCAATGGCTGCTGAGAACAACCGATATAGTTGAGTCGCTTGTTGCGGGCATCGTAATACTTGAAAAAGATTAAAACTTCTTTTTTGGGATCAAATGTCGGCAGTGCACGACTTGGCTTGTCGGGTGGAGCCAATTCCAAAAATATAACCCAGGGTTTCTGTGAACTAGCGATTTGTTCAATCGAACGATTACCTTCACGCTGGAAATCGAAATAAAGAAACTTTTGTGTTTGTGTAACGTACATTATCCAAACACGCATGCGTTCTTTAGGTACACAAAATGATTTAACAAATTGATCCATCATTTCCTCAATAGTCTGGGTCTGTTTCATTTTGAATAACCTCTGGTGCACCTTGTCCAAGTCAAAGAGACGTCGCTTTTGCTGGGCCTCAAAATACTCCTCCAGTATTACATGTATAGATACATACAAATTAGCCTCGCTGCGTTCTTTACGCCGTGCCATCTCAATGCGTTTCTCCAATTCCAAACGATCGACTAGTTCACTGGGTATATCATGTTCCGGTATATCACTGAGTACACGTTCAATTTCCGACTTTCGTATGTAGACTAACATATAAGCATTGCTACATTTAGCATGGAACGATACTTCCTCATCCATTCCACCATAATTCATTTCGATTGCTTCATTTTTCCTACAGCTGCATACAACATCATCATCAAACTTATACCATTTGCCATCACATTTGGGATTAATAAAGACAACATAGTGACCTCCATGATTATCACCCGAATGTACTAAAACAGCATGTAATATATATTCTGCCTTAGTATCGCCTTCTTTCTCGAGAAAACGATCAAGATCGATTTGTTCGTAGAATTGAAAGCGATCGTTATATTTAATCGAACTATCGGTAACAGGATCGTATTGAAAACGCATTAAATGCAAGTGTAAAACTGGCGGGAATGATGTGAAATGTACACCTTTGTTGGCTTCCTAATAAAAGAAATAAATAAATAATAATTATAATTTCTATAAGTCTAACTTCAACATGAACCCATTCTTTATTTATCCATTAGAGATACCTCGTTTTAACTTGAAAAACTAAACTAACAAATTACATAACTAACCCAACAATAACTGACTCGCTTGACCACTAACCTGTAAACCATGAACGCCGGCATCATATTTATTATCTCCCTCCAATGTTTCTGGTGTTATATAATCTTGAAATGATTCATAAATATCCTTTTTATCCTTAATATTCAATTGTATATCGTAGAATGTCTCATAGCGAGTACTATTATAATCGACATTCTTACACTTGATGTACGAGGACATTTTGCCTTCGAACAAACCCGGAATGGTACCCTCTAAATTGGTGCCCTTCATCTTTGACTCCAACTTATCGAGAAGAACACGTAGAAATTCTTGAACATCGTGTTGCATAAACGAATCGAGTGTCTCCCAACCAAAAGACTTTGTTAGTTTTTTGGTGCCGACTGGTTTGTCACTGAATTGTAGTTCGTGGAAAACGCGCTGCAGTGAAAGACCCACCGATTTGGTGCTATCGTCTGCCTCAGTGGGTATCTTGTAGACGGCTCTACGCAGTTGATTGGTGAAGTATAGAGTCTGTAGGAGGGAATTCATGTAACAGGTGGCGCCTTGATTCTTAAGGCCCACATAGCCCGTATGTTTCTTAGAATCCCAGAGAACACCATGAGGCGCATCGGCGTGAACAAATACTTCTAAAGTAATGGCGCCATTGTGGATGTAACAATTTTCAGGATCTTGCAGTTCTTGCCAGGTAATAAAATTCGAATAACCGTAATCATTCTCCTTGGCATAGAACAAATGTTTGATGCGCATACGTGAGAAGGGTTTAGCACCCGGCTTATGACTCTTCAAACGCAGATCAGCAATGGCATTGCAAGACCACGAGGGTGAATCATTTTCACCATTACACTGTAGAAAGAAGCCTAGAGCCCGCTCATTAGGTATGACCATGATTTTCCAAGGTAACATGCGCACATACACTGGTGGCGATAGCTGTTGTGTCTTAAGTTGGGCAATTTTTTCCACCGTATACGAGAAGGTGGCTTCCGAACGGAATTCGTCCTCTTTGGGACCGTCGTCGAGCGCTGTCATTTCTTGCTCGTTTGTATAGGGTGAACCAGAGTCGGCTAATAGCTGCTGGGGTGGTACATTACCATTCTCATTGGGCAATTGTTGTTGACCACCCGCCGTGGGTGGCAAGTGTAGTTTCTGAAGATGCTGTTGTTGATGTAACTCAGCACCGGGTAAAGAATCGATTTCTTGTATGTCCATAGCTTCCATCGATTGATCTGGCTCAATTTCCATTTTCTTTGCTACTCACACTTGAATGGCGTTTTGTTTTTCTTCTTTTTTTGCTTTATTTTGTTTTAATTTTTCTTTTCTGCCTACTTCCCTTGTGACACAATGCGTTCTTTGCTGGTTACTCGACCAAAAGGAATTGCGTTTTATATTCTTTGTAACAGAAATTAATAATGAATGCAATTTTCTTACAATTCTCAAAGAAGAATTTCTTATGTATAGTTCTTGGTGTAAAACTTCCACAATTGTTTCTTTTTTTCCTTGATCTTTTTTTCTGTATTATATTCGTTTTTGTATTTCTTCTGGTTGTATCTTGTGTATGAGTAGAGTGAATCTCGTTTTTTTAGTTTAGTTTTTCTACCTCGTTGTTGTTTTGATTGCTTTTCTTCTTTTGTTGTTTTGTGACGGACGACCTTTGGAAAAACGACAACGATGATTATGATGATGAAGATGATGTTGTATAGAGGAGGATATGCACGCACCCACCAAGAATTATTGTATAAACGTCAATGTAGAACAACAGCAACAACACCACAAGTAAATTTTCAGCACACAAAAAAATAGAAGAGAATAAGAAAATATATTATTTTTTTAATTTGACTTTTTAAATGCCAATTTCAATATTAATTAGTTTTTCTTAGGCTTAAACTTTTAAATGTGGAAATAATTATAGAAATTAATAAAAATATTGTGCTACTTCTGCACAAATATCTTCCTTCTTCCACACACAATGTTGGCGAAAATGTGTTCGTTCTATGTTCTTTTTGAACTCTTGCAATTTTTCTTTTATACTTGATATTCTTTAGCTGTCAAAATTTGTTTCAATTCTTTTTTACGTTTTCGCAATTTTTATTGTGCTTTTTTGTGAAATAATTATACAGCAACATACGTTCGAACAGACATGTAGGATTTGAGATAAGACGTTTGAATCATATTTGAACATGAATCGAACAAACCTATTCACAGTGTGTTGTAACGGGGTAAAAAATGTGCAGCGTTGAAAAAATAAGAAAACTAATAAAATTTTTCAATAAAAGACCAACTATGAAAAATCTTTTTTGAAAACTTTTTCTAATCCCAGTATAATTTAATAAGCTGATTCTGAAAATGAATATGTTATTTAATCATCGGGTTTCGCACCTGTACTTTCAAAGACATAACATTTTTCTCAAGAGCTTTGATTTTGAAGGTCAATCCAGTAATTTGAGACCTATTACTCGTAGGTCAACTTTGTCAAATCGCATTAAAGTAAAAAGTTCTATTCCAAATTTAAGAAGGAAAATTTGAACCCGTTTTTAAATAAAACTTATTTTAAATAAAATTTGTGGAAAAATTAAATTTTTTGAACAAACCCCCTTTAATTGAGTTAATTATAGGGTTACACTCTCCTAGAGTAGACCCTAAAAGCATCGAGATAAAACAATTACTCGGTTTTAAAACGAGAAACATTTTAAGAATTATTTTTTAACAAGAAATTTACTAGGATTCGGTTAACAGGAATATTATCATTTTCATGTTAAACTTATTTTTCAATAAAATCAAATTGGTTGAAACATATTACAACATTTTATTAATACATTTTAAAAAATCTACTATGCTGAATTCTATATACCCACCATTTAAGGTTTAACTGAATTTCAGAAGGTGATCTTAGCATAAATCGATAATTTAAATTTGTGTTACAAATTATGGGACTTGTACTATATCAATGTTAAAATTTCATACTTTTGATAAGTAAAAAATTAGTTTAGATTAAAAATAAGTTAGGCGCACGAAGGGATATTTTCACATTTTCTTTAAAACGTATTCTAGTTAATGCGTTTTAAATGCATGCCAAAATTCTAATAAATTTGTTATAAGGCATGAAAAATTGCACCCAATACACTCATGTGAAACTCTATTATAGGAATTGTAATATTCACACTATATACATATCTTGATTCAAAAAAACATGCATTCAATAAAAAAATAAATAAAAATAACATAAATATTAAAAATAATATTAATTTTTTTAGATTTTTGTATTTAATACTTGTTAAAATTAGTAATATTATTTCCATTTTAACATCTAGCTTAATAAGACAAGAAAATACCATGTTGATTAAATATTTAACGGTTTTTAAAATATATTGGGTATTTTTACTCTGAATGTTTTATTTTGTTACCATATAAAATTTTAACAATATCACGCTAAAAACAATCGTTCGAAGATTAAAAATTAATTGATAATAATCTCATCAAAGAATTTTAAAATACATATAGCGCATCAATGAAAATTCGCATTAGAATCATCAAATGTTCATTGATTATAAGCACTTCTTTTAATGACGAGATATATTTCCAAATACGAACACATGCTCGACAATGACATGCTACTGTTAAAATCATGCATGTTTCACCCCCGTAAATATTCTTCCGGTTAAAATAATTTTTGTACGAAATCTATCAATTTAACCTTATGATAAAATATAAACAGACATTAAGATAAGGGGGTTTAAAAAGTTTCAAATTAAATTATTTTTCTTTTTGATTAAAATGTTTAAAGTCTTTTTTTTTTGAAAATATTTTTTTCTTTATGATTTTTAGATTAACATCGATGAAATGTTTCCGAATTTGGCCGGATGTTTTACTATGTTTGCTGGTGTTTTCTTGTTTTAGAAAATAAAAATTCAAAAAATTTTTGTCATGTACAAATTTATACATTTTATGAACTTTAAATATTCTGAATGAAAATGGTTTGGGAAAAGAAGTCATGTTCGATTTATAAAAGCCCAATTCAAGATCTAGGATATTTTTGCAATTCTATTTATGCAATTTAAAATATTTTCTATTAATTGTGAACTATTTTTTCAGCATTTATTTACAACACTAATTGCAAACACAAAAAATATTTGGTTTAAATTCGTTTTTAACTGTATCTCCGGTTCTTTTATAAGATATTTTTTGATCCTGTTTGTTGCCTTTGATCCAATTTTTGTTCAATTTCTTCTTTTTTTTAATTGTTTTTATATAATATTTTTGATCTGTCAGATAGATAAAAACTACGTATGTTGGTTTCGTATATTTTATGAACTATAGCATGAGTATTTCTTTATATTTTATTAGTGTATTATAAAAGTATACTAAACCATTTGTAAATGCAATGATACATGACAATTTACAATAGATTTTGAATTGGGCTAATATTAATTACCAAATTAAATCTACCGATGAAGTTAAAAAATGTTAAATTTCTTCTGAATGAATGAATTTTGTTTGCATTGAATTTGTTATAAATTGAAAATAAATTCTAACAATTCCTACTGATTTTTAATTCGCTCTGAATGGTACCAATTTTGTTCAATTAAATTCATTCCTATAAAGATTAAATTCTCTTAGTAATTAACTCAACGGATTATAAAGCCAAGGAATTCAACTTGTATAATTTAAATTCAAACCGAATTGAAAATTTTAGGGAATTAATTACAAATAGAATTCATTCTTTCCAAGATTTCTATATAAATATACAAATATTAAGAGTAATAGTTATATTTATTACCAACAAAAATCTTACAATTATTTGGATTTCATACCAATATTTTAAATGAAATATTTAATTTTATTAGATTTTTTCTCGAAGTGTCTCATGTCGGACGAAGGCAGATAGCAAATCCTCTTTGAGAGTTTTTTATATTAAAATCAATACAATTAATGTTAGATATAATTTATAACTTTTTTAACATTTTTTTTAGCTAAATATTGTTGTAAGTCAATGCACTGTGCTGTTTTTATAGGAATTTTATACAATTAAATAAGTATGAAGGTATGAGAAAACAACAGTTTTGTTGCAACCAAGAGTAATGCTTATTTAGCGATATTGCTTATAATGCAAAACAATATCAAAAACGGCTGTAATTGCTGTCAAAATTTTGCAAATGCAGTGACGCCAGCAGCGAGTTACTAACTTATATTTTTTTCTATTTTCCTTTTACACTATTTTCTATCTTTTTTTCTTACTTTTTATACCGCTACAAAAAATATATATATTTGATATTCTCATACGAGATTTTGCGAAATTAATCATGGTTTTAAAGTATACAATTATTAACAACATATATTTATAATGATTATTAGTATAATAAAAATACTTTTGTTCTTTTTCATACCAAATATTAGCTGCGTTTCAAACACACTCACTTTTTTCGCATATAATATATGTTTTTTTATTTTGGAGTCGGTCGGTCGGCAGCAGCAGCACAATCAATGTATTTTTCTTTTTGTTTGATTTTTTTTTTGCCGTATTCTCAAAACTCGTTTAGAATCGAAGAAAAATTTCTTAAGCAAGCAAAGTTAATTTTATTCACTTATTTTCACTTGATATACGTGGTTTTCGTCTATTAATTTCCACAAAAATTTACATTTTAAGCAATTTTTTTTATTATCGAAAATATTTTTGCCGTCACGTCAGTTTGATGGTAATGGAATTGCAAACTAAACAGTGTTATCAAATTAGGCTTTGATGAATGTAAAACTCTTAACTAATTCATTTTAAAATCGCTAGAAATAAATTTATGTTTGCTTCCTAAATTTGTGTTTATGATTTTAATATATTTATAACTATATATAAATATTACATAATTTAATAATGTGTAGTGGAAGAGTATCTTAAATGTATTTCAAATTTAAACGAAATTCAAGAAAATGTTTATCCAAATAAAACATGAAATACTTAGTTTGGGGGAAATCCTCACATCTGGCTACACTGATCAATATTTCTATTTTCCATTTAAAACATATTTAGTGATCAAAATGTGTGGCAACTCTACATTTCTTATCAGTGTTTGTTTTTGTTCTTGCTTTCTTTTTAATGAAAACAATTCAATCTGTGTTGTGCATCAAAATGTGTTTTTTTAGTCTGATTTAAAAGTAATCAATAAAAAATAAATAATTTTTAATCCAAAATCGAGTAATGCAAGTGTAAAGAAAAATAAAATGTGGCTTTTTATAGTGCTATCCCTGGTATTGTCACTAAGTCATAATGCGGGCACCACAAATCATTATGCTTTAAAAGATGATGGTCTCATCAAAAGGCGCCTCGACTCACCCTTTCATTTAAGACAGCCGGATAATCTTTATAGTTTTATAGAACAAATACGCTACACGGAAAATGCCGAAGAGGCATTTCGAAAAATGCAACGTAAACGTAGTACATTGGATGATCATATTGTCATAACAGATCAATTGTTGCAAATCATATTGGAACGTTCGAAATGTGTGAGAATGTATGTGAAAATGACAGGTTTAAGTGATTATTTGCGTACTACGGGTGCATCGATGAAAAGGCTGAAATTTCCAGAAAAACTGGAAACAAGAAAGGAGTCTAAAGGAGTGGATCCCATTTGCCGTGATTATGCTGAACTACAGACGGCACGTGATAAATATGCACACTTGAAAAGTTTCAAAGCAGATACTTTAAAAACTTTGAGAATAGAACGTGAAGAGAATCTATTAAAACAAGAGGTGGGTTTAAAAGATGCAGAAAGTGTTACCGAGACCATACATGAGATCTCGGTAAAGGGTTTGGCTAATAATCCCACTTCATGGAAATTTCATATGCTGGGTTCCTATTACTGGCGCTTAACGGGTCATGCCAAAAATGCCCTAGACTGTGCACGCCTTTCGGTTATGCTGGCCCCTGAAGAGAGTAAAGATATTCCTCTACTTAGTTTAGGCACTATTTTAGTAAGGGCAGAGCTGTGGGATGATGCAGAGACTATCTTGAATGAGGCTATTAAATATGGCCCAAAACATGGTGAAAATTATATAGCTTTAGCTACACTGCTGGCTTTAAAGCATGACTTTAAAAGGGCCAGAGAAAATTTTCACATGGCCGAGAAACTGGACGAGTCCATGTTTAATAATTCTTTAAAAATGCGTCAATACATTGAATGTTTGGAGCCATTGGATACAGATGCTACTAAGTTATTCGGTTTTGTTAAATACATGCTAAGGGAAATCAAAGAGGTCAGTAAATTACGGCAAGAGATCTCACAATATCAAAATAAGATAATACAACAGCAGGTAAGCTTAAGGGAAAATATATTAAAGAACAATTTACTTTAACTCAACTTTTTTATATGTTTAGACCCCCTTGGCATCACGCTTTACCGACAATGATCCTCAATTGAAAGCCGATCTCTTGAAACGTTTTCAATATTGTAGCACACGCAAATCTAACGAAAATCAAGAACCCGTTTTATTTTGCGATTTTTATTCTGATTTACAAATGCAATTGGAAAGTAAACAATTCGATGCTGAACTGCTGGATTGGCAGGTGAATCGTTATATTAGTCATTTGTTCGAAAAGTTCCCATTTGAATATAAAAAACAATTGGAAATACTTTACAATAATGTTAAGGCCGTGTCGCCCACAAAACTGGGAGTTTATAGTATGTAGTTTAAGAGATATTAGTTTAAACCGTAATATTTTTTCAGTTTAAGTTTATATTTTAAAAGGCATGTTTAGTCAATTAAACTGTAGTTTTTTTAATTATAAGATTTGTGATATCATATCACTGATATGTTTCTTTCGGCTTAAGAGTGATAAGTTATAAATGTATTTTATAAAATTTATTATTTAATAATTATATTGCTCTCAAAATTATAATAATTAACTTATATACATATACCTTTATAAAAGCAATAATAAACAATATGCGTAATCTTTTTATAATAATGTGTAAAAAAAAACTTTGTTTTTGCAATTTTATTTTATAGATAATTCATCAAATTTAATTTCATTATTAACTTCATCTATGGCAAAATTAAACTTAAACCCACTACCAGAAGTCAATTGTAAATTTGTTGTTTTAAAGTTCATAGCATCTGTTGTTTCCTTAGATTGTTGTTCCGATTCTTGTGTTTGATTTTCTACTGCATTGCTAGGATTGAAATTGAATTTAAAATCTTTACCCGATGTTAAGATGGCAGATTTTTTCACAAAACTAGATTTTTTATTTACTTCAGCAGAATTTGTAAATTTGATTTGTTTAGGAGCTGAAAACAAGAAAATAATGATGTAAGATCCATAGAATATGTTATTTTATTGCATAACATCTTATAGGCCCGGTCCTGTTCTTTTGAATATCTAAAAGCTTTATCCCTAAACGCTTTTGGATCACCTAAACAAGATTCATTTAAGTTTTTGCCGTTGACATCCACATGCTTTTCTTGGACAGAGTTTTTCAAATAGTCTAAACTCTTTATTTTCCTGTCTTTCTTTCAGCACTTACCTAAGCTCATTTTCTTTTCCTCCTCTTTCATCTTAGCACGGTAATCGCCCAAAGCAGCCTTCATAACCTGTCGTTTTTTAATCAAAGGAGCACTATTACCTTTAAGAACTTTTAAATTCTTAATAGTATCTTCAGCTGTTAAGACGAAAGTTTGAAAACATTAACCTAATACTCATACTATATAGAAGTGTTCTTCTTTCACTACTTACCCACTTTTTGTGATAATTTTCCAGAATTTAAAGCATTCTCTAGCTGGTGAACACACCAGCAAAGTTCCAACTCAAATTGTGAATCAGTATCGGTGTTATTAGATTTGACGGTAGGCGTAACAATTGGCATAGGTGGCCTTAGAGATTTGGGCTTTTTCATTTTGTTCATTTTCTTTAGGTAATATATATTTATTTATAATATAAAAAAATCTTGATTTTAAAAATCAAATTATTTACTTTTAGTATGTCGTGGTCGGCAGAAAAAAACCTGAGTCGACCATAATTAACGGCGTCGGCTGCTGATACAAAAAGTGTGGGCGGCTTAAAACAGCTGTGAGCTTGTAAAATTTTTAGCTTTTTTTCTAATTTTTTAACGCACTGCAGAAGAAAAATGGAATCCGTGAATGAAAAGCAATATTTTGAAAATTTTAATATAAAATTGGAATATAATGCATCTCAAAAACAAAGAAAGCTTAAAGTATTGGAACAGACTTTATTATATAGAGCGGAATTTATTACATACATACTTACTTCTCTAATTTTAAATAACGGACAAATCTTCTCACAATTGTACTTACTAAACACACTAAATTTTTTTCATCTGGCAATGCTTTTTTGACACCTAAATGTCATGATAATACAAAAAATCCACAATAAATATGAATAACAAAAAAGAATTAAAAAAATCGAACGAGCAACGAAACGAAACACGATAAAATAATCTGCTTTGTCAAAAAACTATAGAAAATCTATTTTTTTAACGAAAACTTCTACAAGAAATTATAAATTTTTATTAATATTTGCAGATATTTAAAAAATAAATAAAAACATTGCATTAACAAATTAAGAATTTAGCTAATCAAATAGCAAGTGTTAAACACAACACGCCGACATAATGTTTTCTTAAAATAGTACCAAAAAAGGAAAAAATAAAAAAAGAAATATCCATCCAAAACCTATTGAAAACTTCAAGAAGCCTATAAAAACGGCCCACACTCAAAAAATTTTGCACTGAAGAAAAAAATAAAGTTAAATTTCGAAGTGTATTATAAAAAAAGAAAAATAAAATTAACGAAATAATCGAATAGATTTAATGAAATAAAGTTAAAAACGAAATATTAAAAAAAAATATAAATAAAATTAAGAAAAATTAAAAAAAGTACAATTTGTTCAAAAAGTGACGTTTTGCTGCTGCACATTTAATACAAAAACCTTTAAATAATACTAAGAATAACAGAGAGGAAAGAAAATCGAAAAAATACTTTAAGTTTATTTAGGAACACATAATAAGTAAGAAAACAACAGCCACAAAATGTCCCGACCAAGACCAAAACTTCATATGACCATACAAAAAGAACCGGAACCAGAATTGTAAGTTTTTTTTTTTAATATTCTTCTGATATTTAGAAAAGTTTTCATTAAAAATTCTTTATTTCATTTCACTTTAGAGTTCCTCCACGTAATTTAGACTCTAGCACTACTATACAAATTGGTGATCGAACCTTCGAAATTGATGCTGATAGTTTGGAGAAAATTTGCGATTTGGGTCGTGGCGCCTATGGCATTGTCGAGAAAATGCGACACGAACAAACCGGTACGGTAATGGCGGTCAAGCGCATTACTGCTACCGTCAATCGTAAAGAACAAAAACGTTTACTTATGGATTTGGATATATCGATGCGTTCAAGCGATTGCCCATATACGGTTCACTTCTATGGTGCTCTATTTCGTGAGGGTGACGTGTGGATTTGCATGGAAGTTATGGATACCAGTTTGGATAAGTTTTATCCAAAAGTTTTTAAGAATAATCTTATTATGGAGGAGAGTGTTTTGGGAAAGGTAAGTAAAATGGATAGTGTTGGCTTTGTAAAGCTCATCTATGTATGAAAGTAGTTCAAGAATGTTCTGTTAATGCTTTTCAAACAATAAGAAAGTAGGGTCGGGAACGCGCAGGATTTTTATAGGTTATGTGAAGAAAGAGTAGGACATATCTTATGTAACTGTCTCTGAGTACAGAATCGTGGTAAGGTTGAAGATTCTACGATTAACTGGGATATGTAGCAAGATGTTAGGAAACATACACATAAGATATAATCAGTTTATTCCTTCAACCGTTTAATCCAATTTTGTCACCTGTTCCGAAACTTTCAGAACTAGAACAGAACTAAAACAGAACTAGAACAGAACTAGATCAGAACTAGAACAGAACTAGAACAGAACTAGAACAGAACTAGAACAGAACTAGAACAGAACTAGAACAGAACTAGAACAGAACTAGAACAGAACTAGAACAGAACTAGAACAGAACTAGAACAGAACTAGAACAGAACTAGAACAGAACTAGAACAGAACTAGAACAGAACTAGAACAGAACTAGAACAGAACTAGAACAGAACTAGAACAGAACTAGAACAGAACTAGAACACAACTAGAACAGAACTAGAACAGAACTAGAACAGAACTAGAACAGAACTAGAACAGAACTAGAACAGAACTAGAACAGAACTAGAACAGAACTAGAACAGAACTAGAGCAGAACTAGAACAAAACTAGAAAAGAACTAGAACAGAATTTAAAAATGAACTGGAATACCACTAGAGCAGAACTAGAACATAGCTAAAACAGAACATAGCTAAAACTAGAACAGAACTAGAACAGAACTAGAACAGAACTAGAACAGAACTAGTACAGAACTAGAACAGAACTAGAACAGAACTAGTACAGAACTTAAACAGATCTAGAACAGAACTGGAACATAACTAGAACTAAACTAGAACAGAACTAGAACTAAACTAGAACAGAACTAGACTTGAACAGAACTTGAACAGAACTTGAACAGAACTAGAACAGAACTAGAACACAATTAGAAAAGAACTGGAACACCACTAGAACAGAACTAGCACAGAACTAGAATAGAACTAGAACAGAACTAGAAAAGAACTAGAACAGAACTAGAACTAGAAATATGTGTCTTTGTCTTTAGAATTAGAACAGAACGTAAGCAGATATCCATCATCTATCTATCTATTTATCTATCTATCTATCTATCTATCTATCTATCTATCTATCTATCTATCTATCTATCTATCTATCTATCTATCTATCTATCTATCTATCTATCTATCTATCTATCTATCTATCTATCTATCTATCTATCTATCTATCTATCTATCTATCTATCTATCTATCTATCTATCTATCTATCTATCTATCTATCTATCTATCTATCTATCTATCTATCTACCTATCTATCTATCTATCTATCTATCTATCTATCTATCTATCTATCTATCTATCTATCTATCTATCTATCTATCTATCTATCTATCTATCTATCTATCTATCTATCAATCAACCTATCTATCTACCAATCCATATAATTCATAACATCTATTTACAATTCTAGATTGCCATGTCTGTGGTCAATGCTCTACACTATTTACACGCCCAATTAAAAGTTATACATCGTGATGTCAAACCATCAAATATTCTCATAAATCGCAATGGCGAAGTTAAAATGTGCGATTTTGGTATATCAGGTAAATCAAATATTTACAAAAACCTAAAAAAACAAATGTATTAAAACTGCAATTCTTTATACTTTACAAACAGGTTATCTCGTCGATTCAGTAGCCAAAACTATAGATGCTGGTTGCAAACCCTATATGGCACCCGAACGCATTGATCCCTCCGGCAATCCGGCACAATATGATATACGTTCTGATGTCTGGTCATTTGGCATAAGTATGATTGAAATGGCAACTGGTAAATTTCCCTATAATACATGGAAAACACCATTTGAACAATTAAGACAAGTGGTTAAGGACGAACCACCCCGCTTAGAACCGGGTACATTTTCACCCGAATTCGAAGACTTTATAACCAAGTGCCTGCAAAAGAGTTATACAGCAAGACCCAATTATGAGCAATTACTGCAGCATCCTTTCATAACAGAACATGCTAAACGTAATACGGATATTTCAAAATTTGTAGCTGGTGTATTAGATATGCCAGAGTAGGAAGAAGATATTTATGTTCTTCTTTCTTTTTCATAATTTCTCTATTTAGTTTATTGTTATTTGATGTTCAAAAAAAAATTAAAACCTAAACAAAACAACAATCAATTAAGCAAACAGCAAACAAAACAAACTACAATCAAGGATTAACTAAATAAAAGGTTAAGCTGTTGTTGCCATTACTTTTTTTACTATTAAATTAATAATTAAACAAAAAAGGCTTCCACGCAAAAAGATTACATACAAAGTGCTTTAAAAATTTAACAAATTACAAAGAAAAGTTTATAAATATTTTAGTTTTACTAAATATTTACAAACAACTTTAGTGTCAATTAATTGTACATGTTAATTTTGTAATAATTACAATCTAAAACCAATCTAAAACCAACCAACCAATCTGCCTGTCCCTTTTAACAGAAACAAAATTCTAAATACCACAAAACAGCCTGAAGTTAAAAACAGAACAATAAAGTGTATTTAATTACACTGCTCCCTCTAATTGTAGTTGTTTACGTTTTGATACCATTATATATTTTTATTCTTTATTTTTATTTTATAAAAAAATTAATGCATGTTTTCTAAGATTAAAAAGTAAAAAAAAACGAAACAAAATGTAAAGAAAATGCAGCAGTTGATAAGTCAATTAATTATGTTAAATTATTATTGTATACAAAAGAGAAAAAAATTACATTTTCCTTTAACAAGTTATATAGAATACAAAAAACAAAAATACACAGATACTTTACAAAAATAACGAAAACAAAGAAATATAAAGTTAAACTGTTCATAAAAACAAAATGCTTTAACGTTTAAAACAAAAAATTAAAAAAAAAAACAAACAGAAACAAAATAAATTATAATTTAAAACAAGTTAAATACAAAGGGCCTTATGCAAAAACGAGTATTAAAGTTAACAATGGTTTACTGCACACTTTTTCCATATAAAAACAGGTTTAAACAACTATTGTTAACTTAGTAATCGTTTTTGCATAAGGCGGAAAGAGTTTTTCAATAATAATTGTTCAATTCACAATCGGTGTTGTTGTTGTAACAGTTTAAATTATACAATAATCTAATTGGGGGGTTCTGCATTAATGTCCAGGCCTAAAAATTGGGTTACTTCAACTGGATGTGTCCATAAATCCATTGGATAGAGTGAAGTAGAGTTGACTGAGCAGTTGAACATGCAGGACATTCGTTGGAAACGGCACGGTCTATACGTGACCAGGAGGCATTGAGTCTGTTGCTCCATTCCGATCTTAGTTGTGCCAGAACTACTCTTGTGACATTCATACGGTATCCTGCGACCGCAGAATTTATGGCGTCTCTATCAATGTTGTTCAAAGCTGCCGAATACGAGGGCTGATCCAGTGGATCCTGCACATATCTGCTTATGTTTTCCTCGTATATACGAAGATCCTTTCTGACATGCCTCGTGGGAGTATGTTATTTTAACATTCTAAACTATACAATTTTTAATCTGTATTTAGTTCCAAGCCAAGGCTACTTCAATAGGGTTAGTCCATAAATCCATTGAGCTAAGTGAAGTAAGGTGAGCTGGACAGTTGAATATTATCTACAAGCTGGACATATATTGGGGACGGCACGCTCTATACAGGACCAGTAGGTGTTGAGCCTGTTGCTCTATCCCGAACTCAGTTGTGCCAGAGCAACTCTTGTCTTCCGCGGCAGGTTCTTCTCTATTTCTGCTATGGGCGGTGGGCGACCTCCAAGAACGACATTCAAAGCTGCTGTATACGAGTTCCGGGATCCTGAATATAACTACGTATGCTCTCTTTGTATACATGAAGGTCCTTGCTGACATGGCTCGGGGGAGTATCCAACTGTGTGATATTTAAGTTGGGATGACTCGGAGTCATTGACTCCTGCGGTGATATCCTAGTGTTTAGTCAGCATGACATTATGTTCCTTGACTGGGAGGACCTTCGTTTCCTCATGTAGATGGTGCTCTGAGGTTATTTGCATACAGCACGTTAAAGTCCGTAGGGCAGCATTCTTGCAATTTTGAATATTTCTCCACTGGGTATCACTCAGCGAAGGAGACCACACCGGAGCAGCAGAATTGATGGTGCTCTGAGGTTATTTGCATACAGCACGTTACAGTCCGTAGGGCAGCATTTTTGCAGTTTTGAATATTTCTCCACTGGGTATCACTCAGCGAAGGAGACCACACTGGAGCAGCAGAATTGATCACTGGCCAGCCAATTGTTTTATAGGTAATCAACAAGGTTTCTTTGTCCATTCCCCAAGCGCTGCAGTGGCATGAACTGAGGAAGTAGTTCAGGTTTACCTCATTCGTTCAGGTGATGAAAAGTGTAGCAGAAGACTTCGCTGGTGATAGTTTCAGGTTACGTCCAGTGAAGTTGTGCATTTATCCGAGATCGCATATATCATGGGTTGACAATCCTTGGTCGTTGTTCGTTGAACTCCAAATCGTTTAAATGCGAAGAACCGATTGTCGGTGTTGTAAGGTAGTATCTTCAGATCAGCGGAACCGAGACCTCTATAATGTTAGTATTCTGCCAGTAGGAGTCTTTATATCTAGCCTCCGCCAAACTGACTTAGACAGAAACACGTCTCTTGTTGGGCGCATCATAAACTCTGGCTTTCTAACATTGGGAAAGATCAGACGAGTCCGGTATCTTCCGTACTTTGAACGAGTATGCCCCTACTCGATATAATGCTTGCACCAATACGGCTGACATAACTAATGCCAGCGATGGTCTGATCAATTGCGAATCCAGAAACCAAACAAGGCTTTTCAATAATTTTGATCATGCTCCCTTAGAAGTATTACGATATTGTCTTTTATCGGTTGATGTCCTATCGTTATTAACCAAAGTAATGGAGATAATATACAGTATCTGTCAGCTTAACCAAGACGAAACACATCTGTTGTTGGATGACATTAACGAGCATCATTAACTCTAACCTTCCGACATTGGGAAAGATCAAACGAGTCCGCACTTCGAACGAGTAAGCCCCTACTCGATATATTGGATGACAGGACGGCTGACATAACTAGTGCCAGTGATGGTCTGATCATTTTCTAAATCTTTAACAGATGGTTGATATAATCTCGGACCATCCTATATATACGAAACTATTTAACATTAGAGATGTCTTAATGATCTCGAAAAAAACTGATCTAGGTTCCTACTTCTTTCAAAACACGACTTAAAACAAATGAATTATTCAAAATATAGAATAACAGTGGATTTTAGATAAAAATCTATAAAAATATAATTGAATTTAAAATATTTAAAAATACAACAACGATTAATATAGAAAATTAAGTGAAGTGAGGAAAGGGATTTATAAAAAACCCTCTAAATCTAAAAATACTTAATATCTTGGAGCTTTGCGCTGGAAACTTCTTCTTTGGCCAATTCTCGCTGGAATTTCTGTTGCAACGATATGACAATGCATGGGCAGCCGTTCTTCTTGTTCCAAACATTGACGCAAATTACGCCAAAAAGGTAGACACATAGATTTCCAACGCATTAAACGATATTTATCGCAACGGTTGGTGGAGGAAAACTTTATTAAATCCAAAATCATAGGTTGTATATTTTGCATCTTAAGATTGGCCATGAGATAAGAAGTTTTCTTAATATTAAACGAATCATTTAGAACAACGAAAATCTCCTTCGCTTGACGTAAACACAAATCGGCCATACGGAACTGAGAACGACCACGATTAATGTAAACTTTAGCTATATCCAATAAAACTAAAGCTTCTTGCTGTTTCAGACTTATATGACGTATAATTTTAAGCGATTCATGTAGTTCTATTAAAGCCATATCAAAATTTTGCTGACTATATAAAGAATTGTTAATAAATCGTGATGAAAGAAGGTATTACGTATTATCAAAACATACCGTTCAAAACAGACACCCTTTAAATGATGATAACGTGAAAGGAATTTCAAATATTTCACATTTTCCGCTACATATAGTTTGATATATTTTATGATCTTTTCAAGTATTAAAAGACTTGCGTTATAGTTTTTGACTTCTATTTGAAATTCAGCCATATCTAGATATGCTTTCAGGTAAATACCTTTATTATGCTCAATACCCACTGTAAAAGAGGGAAGATATCTTTTAAAAAGTTATGAGGATTCTACACATTTTTTTAAATCTATACCTCCCGTTAAAATTACAATGGCTTTTTGTGCTTGACCTAAAGCCTTGGTTGGTTCAGTATGATATATGTTATTAGCATAATGTAGCAGAGCATAGCCATAACTTTTGGCTATCGCCGAGGAATAGTGCACAATCTTGCCTTTATTCGAATGTTCCTCATCGATCCAATCGGTTCCCTTAGCCAAATCAAAGGATTTTTCAAGATATTTAACAGATTCTTCCAAATCTGGAATAGTATTAAAATAATATCAGATTCCAAAAGTCCTGCAATCTTATTTACCACACTTGCTTAAATACATTCCGTATTTGTAGTAAATCCTACACAACGATTCCTTTGAGACCTCTTCAGCTTCGCATACTTTAGCTGCTATTTTGATAATAATCTTAAAGACATCCATTAAAATCCAATCGTATTTCCTTTCATAGTTCTCAAACATCAAAATACATTGCAGTAGTAGACGTGTACATATGGCTCGTCCATTGCTTTCACCCAAAATTGCAGATTTTTCCGCCATTTTACAGTTATCGAAGAGACTTAACAGCAATTTTGGTTCATCCCGAAAGCGTTCTCTTATAGAGGCATTCTCATATAGTAGACGTTCTTTATTGATTAACATTTCAAAGTATTTAGCAGATGTTGGACAACCTGCTTCGAGAAATTCCTGTACAAGGGCATTGTAAATATCGGCACTACGTCGTGCCTGCTGGAAAGTAGGTATAATAATTTTTCTACGGATTTCCTTTTTATCGAAAGAGACTTGGTTTTTAAAAGGTCCCGTAAATTTGATACGTTGCTGCATATTGTTAATGTTGTTTTTAGAAATTTGTTTTTGAAATATAATAAAATTATTAATAAATTTGTAAACGATATAGTGTCAAAATAGAATGAATGGAATCCTTAGATCCGTTTTATCTCCTAGTTTAAAGTAAACTTCAACAGGGATTTGCTCTAATGTTTTGCTAGATCACGATCCCTCATGTGATCGCACAAGTCTGTTCCAGTCTTTATGATATCCGTTGTAAATATTTGGAAATGAGGATCCACCAGAACTTTAAATTTTACTTCTATGTTCTTCAATATCTTGTTCGTGTAACCGGTTTCCAGGAGTTTAATCTGACTAAAGATCAGTGAATAGTAAGGTTGGCGACCGTTTCCAAACGGTGATGAAGTGGCGGTATCGGTATTTTGACTTATTTTGGTCTTCGTCATTAGAGCAATGATCGCCATTTTATTCTGATGAATGCACTTTTGTTGCGATTTTTTGATCTTTAGGAAAAGGATCCTTCAGGACTTTAATGGTCTCTTCTATATTCTTCAATATCTTGTTCGTATCGTTGTTTTGACATATTTCGGTATTGGTATTTTAGCGTTATCGGTATTTTGGCTTAATTCGGTAACGATATCTTAGAGTTAACGGTATTTTGACTTAATTCGGTATTAGTAATTAATTAATTAATTAATTAATTAATTAGTGCTTAAAAGGTGTTTTAGCGGTAACGATAGCTTAGCGATAACGGTTGCCAACCTTGGTGAATAGTCATCCCATGATTCCGAATCATTCCTGCTCTAGTCTCTATATCCAAGGAGAGAAGTCTTTTAGTTTTTGCTATCTTATTTAACTGAATGTCCATTTCTTGCGATTTTTTGGAAAAGGGTCCTTAAGGACTTTAATGGTCTCTTTTATATTCTTCAATATCTTGTTCGTATAATCGGTTATTGATGTGAGTTTTGGATAGAATTTTTATTCACTGAAGAGTTTCCAGGAGTTTAATCTGATTAAAGATTCAGCAAATAGTCATCCCATAATTCCGAATCATTCCTGCTCTAGTGTCTTTATCCAAGGAGAAAAGTCTTCTTGTTTTAGCCATAAGAGCAATGATCGCCATTTTATTCTGATGAACGCACATTTGTTGCGATTTATTGATCTCTTGGAAAAGGATCCTTAAGGACTTTAATGGTCTCTTCTATATTCTTCAATATCTTGTTCGTATAATCGGTTATTTATGTGAGTTTTGAAGAGTTTCCACAAGTTTAGTCTGATAAAAGATCAGCGAATAGTCATCCCATGAGTTCGAATCATTCCTGCTGTAGTGTCTTTATCCAAGAAGAAAAGTCTTCTTGTTTTTGCCATTAGAGCAATGATCGTTGTTGTAACAGGTTGGCTGTAATTGGATGTTCTATCCTGTAAAGCTCTTGAGTTCCGAGGCGGAGATCCAATTGTCGTGGGAACGCAATGATCGCTATGTTAATCTGCTGAATATCCTTCCATTTGGTTGTTCTTGGTTATAGCGCTCCAATAAACAATTTTGTTACTATTTTTTCGATCCAACAATTGGTTCTTAAGTGTCTTAATCCAAGAAGAGAAGTTTTCTTGTTTTCGCCGTTAGATCAAAGATCACCATCTTATTCTGCTGAATAGCAATTTGATTGATCTTGGTTATGTCGCTTTAATAAACTGTAATACCAACTTCATGATACCACCATTGCAAATCACTCTCTCTATTGGTTGTTTACTTTCAGAAGCGATGGCGTGGCCCACTCATCATCTTATTATTGATCTGAAATTGTACCTTACTGTATTGGTCTTTTTGAACTTTGTCCGTCAGAAAATCTTTCTTTCGAGCAATACCTCACTTGACTTTATCCTCATCATTCGTAGATTTCCGACTGCATAATTCAATGGCAAAGGTATGGCTAATCTTTATTTCTATATTGGATGACGAGGAGCTCCTTTTCTTCATGGGTTTGTTCAGCTTTACGGAAGATATGGTGCGCTATCCCTTAGAGATTTGGTTAAATTGTATCGTATTGTTGGACCTCATAGCCTCATTTTAGTAGTTGATGGTGTTATTATCATCTGAGGATTCAGATTCGCTGCTATTAACTAGTATTAATACTAGATTCTCTAAGGTTATTTCCCGTTTTATCCTTCCTACCCTGATGTGAACCATAGGATGGAGGGAGGGTAAAAGATTGACAAAACTCTCTCGTTTCTCTATACGAAAGGGAATTCGTTGCAGATACGGTTTGTGCGGCAACAGCTGGTTATAAATTGCTGTTGTGACTGAAAAATCCTTAAGTTTTTCAAAGACAGCTGGTAGCAGCTAACTCAGCCTACATAAACGTTGTCGTCGATTGAGAAAATGATGATTTGTTCTTTATTTATTATTTATGTATATTTGAAAATTAAAATACATACAGTTTTTGTTTTTATTTTCTTAAATATTAAAAATTTAATCTTAAAAAGATAAAATGTAATTTTTAAACACATACATATGTTAGATAAGTTTCCAGTAATTTACAAATGAACGTTCGATTATATAGTTTATGTTTCGCTATGTTGATCAACTGAACGAAGTGTGTGTGTGAATTGGATTGAATTAATTTTATAGTGATTTTTATGTATATAACATTATTTTAAATTTTACATGATTTTTTTTTAACTAAAACAAATGAAAATATAAAAAAAAATACAAACAAGTTTTTTATTTAAAAAAAAATAATTTGACTGTCTTTAAAATTTTATTAAAAAGATAATTTTTAATTTTTTTTAAAAAGTTTTTTAAATTGTATTCAAAAACATATGTTGCAGAGAAATAAAAATAATTTTTAAAATAAATTATTGAAATTTTTTTTAGAAAAGTTTGAAAATTTCAAAATTAAAAAAAAAATTGAACAAGGAATTTGTTAAATTTTTTATGCAGAAAATTTAACAAATTTTCTGTAAATAAATGAGAAATTTTGTAAATTTTTTTTACAAAAAAGAGAATTTTTGGATTTTTTTCTTTAAAAAAGATAAATTTTTGATTTTTTTTTTTTGTAACAGAAAATTTAAAAATATATTAAAAACTAAACATTTTGTAAAAATTTCGTAAAAAAGAAAAATGTTGTAATATTTTCTGTAAAAAAAAGAATTTTTATCAAAATTTCTTTAAAAAATTAGAAATTTTGTAAAATTTTTAAAGCAACATTTTTGAAAAAATTTCTAAAAAAAGTGAAATTTTGAAACATAATCTATAAAAAAATAAATTTTGAAATTTAAAATAAAAAACATTTTTGAATAATTTTCTTCAAGAGAAATTTTAAAAAATTTTCGAAAATTTTCTTTAAAAAAAGTGAAAAAAATAAAAAAAATCTTTAAAAAGATAATTTTTTAAATTTCTTAAAAAATATAAATTTTAAAATTTTTTAAAAAAGTAATTTTTTTAAAATGCTTAAAAAAGTTATTTTAAAATAATTTTTACAAAAACAAACCTTTCTAGAAAAACAGAGAAATTTTAAGAAAAAAATGTTTAAAAATTGTTTTAAGAAAAGAAAAAAACAATTTTCGAAAATTTCTCGATTTTTTTTACAAAAATATAAATTTTCGTATACTTTCTTTAAAAGAGTGAAAATTTCAACATTTTCTTGAAAACAGAAAAACCTTTGATTTCTTTTCAAAGAAAAATTTTCAAAAATTATCTTTAAAAAGAAATAAATTTCAAAAATTTGCTTTAAAAAAAGTTTCAAAATTTCTTGAAATTTGGACTTTTTTATAAAAATATAAATTTTTGAATATTTTCTTTAAAAAAGTGAAAATTTCAGCATTTTCTTGAAAACAGAAAAACCATTGATTTATTTTCAAAGAACATTTTTCAAAAATTATCTTTAAAAAGAAAAAAATCTCAAACATTTTCTTTAAAAAATAGAAATTTTGCAATTTTTACTTACTTTTTATAAAAAAAAAACAAATATTTTTGAAAATCGTTCTAGAATAAAAAAGAAATTAAAAAAAAAAACGAAATGCCAAAAAAATTTCTTTAAAAAAAAATCAAAAATTTTCTTACAAAAATATAAATTTTCGAAAAAAATTTCTACATTTTCTTGAAAACAGAAAAACCTTTGATTTCTTTAAAAAAAGAAATTTTGCAATTTTTTAAATACTTTTTATAAAAAAAACATACATTTTTGAAAATTGTTCTAGAATAAAAGAGAAATTAAAAAAAAACGAATTGCCCAAAAAATTTCTTTAAAAAAAGAAATCAAAAATTTTTTTTACAAAAATATAAATTTTTGAAAAAATGTCTACTTTTTTTTAGAAAAAAGAAAAACTTTTGATTTCTTTTCAAAGAGAAATTTTTCAAAAATTTTCTTAAAATATTTATAATTTTCAAAAACTGGCTCCTATTCGGCATTTCAATTCGAATCGAAATTTTCTCCGTTTGGCAACACTGGTATTCTGCATTTCGATTCAATTCTCCGTCACATAAGCAACAAATTGCAAAAACCTAGCTACGAGTCGTAATTCAGGTCTGAGTTGGGGAACAACTCTCGCGTCATCGCGATTATTTCTTAAACGCGTTCAGGTTTGTGTTTGTTGCCAGGCTTTCAACGGTTTTGCGTCTGTTGTTATTGTAACAGCTCGACTGTGGCCGATAGTTATTTCCTGGGTAAACAACTTTCGGTTGATACAGCTGTCGCAGGGTTGACAATCTTTGGCCGAGTATGACTCGGGTCGTTCCGGAGCGAAGATCCAATTGTCGTGGGAACGCGGAAGTTTTGCGTCTCGCTCGCACTGGTGTAGTGTATTACTTCACGTAACTGTTCAAAGTTATATATATGTATACATCAACCTCGTGCTTTCGTTTCACCTCAAGTGAGGTTATGTTTAATTGGCTTAGACCACAGAATACTCAAACGTTTGGAACTTTAGATTGAAATTGTTGGTGGTGTTTTATCCTTTAGGACCAGCTAAGAAAATCTCCCATCCCTTGATTTTTTTTAAGAGGGCACGGAGTAATCCCAAAATCGAAAAAAAGTAGGCACGATCGTAACGAAGAATACAAACATTCGTAAAGTATTGAAACGAAATGGAATTGCTTCTTCTTTTTCTTACGATTCAGTTTTTTGTTGGAATACCTTTATTCGATCGTTACGTAACTGAATGCGTAAACGTAATCGAAATGCAGGGGTGATTTTCTTAAACAAATAGAAATTTTCAACATTTTTTAAAAACTTCATAAAAAAAATTAGATTTTTTTAATACTTTTTAATAAAATTTTGAAAAATTTTCTAGAAAAAAAGGATAAATTTTTAGAAAATGTTTTGGAAAAATAGAAATTTTTGAAAATTTAAAAAAAAAAATTTTGTAAAATTTCTAGAAAAAATTTAAAAAAATTTAAAATGACTGAATTACGACTCGTAGCTAGGTTTTTGCAAGTTGTTGCTTATGTGGCGGAGAATCGAATCGAAATGCAGAATACCAATGTTGCCAAACGGAGAAAATTTCGATTGGAATTGAAATGCGGAATAGGGGCCAGTTTTTGAAAATTATAAATATTTTAAGAAAATTTTTGAAAAATTTCTCTTTGAAAAGAAATCAAAAGTTTTTCTGTTTTCAAAAAATGTAGAAATTTTTTCGAAAATTTATATTTTTGTAAAAAAATTTTTGATTTTTTTTTTTAAATTTTTTGGACAATATTTTAGATGAAAAATTTTGAAATTTCCTTTTTATAAAAAAACATATTTTCTTTACAAAATCAATAATTTTAAATAGAAACCTTATTAACATCTTTAACTTACAATATTTTAGACTTTATTAGAACCAAAGAAAATTTTCATATAGAAAACAAAATTTCTATTGCAAATTACTTCTATGAATTATAAGATATTTGTATTTCAAACATAATTATTGTTTAAATGTATTAAGATTTATTGTTGTTGTTGTTGTGTATTGTAATGCTATTGAAAAATATATGTTTGTGGGGGTGTGTGTGTAAAATTACAATTACATACTTAAATATGTAGTTAATTCAAGGTATTTAAAGAGAGAGAGATAGATATAAAAAATAAACATTTTTTTTTACATGATTCCAATTATGTAAAAACTATATAAAGATTATTATTATTAATAATAAAAAAACAAATTATAATTAAAAAATTTGTTAAGATTTTGTTTAAAACAAAATAATAAGAATTAGAAAACAGCGCTTAAGAATGCTTAATAATGTTGATGATGGTAGGGAAGTTTTAGTATTCATGTATTGAATGTGTGCGCTCGGGGAGAGAAATTTAACAATACATATATTAAAATAAACCTAAAATTGCGCAATATTTTGTTTCTTTCTTTTCAAAATACACTTATCATAATGTATTTAGTTAGTTAATAACCAAAGTACAATGGTGTCTTATCATATTGTTAATCCGTTCCAGCTTCATCGATATCTTTCGATAATTTATCAATAGTTTCATTAATTAAACTATCAACAAAAGATTTTGCATGTGTATCATCCTCATTAGTTTGAGAATCTAGGAAAAAAAAAAGAAACAAATATTGATTACTTTGAATGGAGAAAGGAGAAAATAACTTTGATTAAAATTACCTTCTAAAAATAAATTCATTGAAATGTCATCCATGGTGTTTATGGTATTCATATGTTTGCTGCTTTCATTGCCATTTGTTGTCTGTTGCAATTGTCCAAAATCATTGTTGTTGTCTTTATTTGTATCCGAACCGAAATTTAACGCTGAGGATAGTTGTAATGTAGATAATTGATTGTCTGCGACATTGTTCGTTGCATTATTCGGTTCCGCCATATCTTTAGCAGATTGAAAACTATCATCGGAACCATTTTCCAGATTTAGTACGGCTGCAAGTGAGGGTACTGCTGGGGTGCTTTGTTTGTCGAAATTGTTTGCAATATTTGTGGTAAAATCAATATTATCATTTGTATTGACATCGTCATCGAAAAGACCAGCTAAATCGTCATTGGAACTGGTGCGGGATGCACGCCGTTGCGGCATTTCGATAGGTACTTAAATTATTATTAGAAAAGTTTAATTTTTCAATTCTAAAAAAAAAATCTCAAAAATAAAAGTAACACTTACCAATATATTCACAATCATCATCTTCATCATCCTCCTCGTCGATATTCAAACGTCTTAGACCACTTGGTGGTATTCTTTCATTTGCCAACTTTAGCTGTTCCTTACGAGGGCTGGGTGAACTTTCATCCTTTAAAGGACTAAATGATTTATGATCACGTTTCTTGCGTCCCGGTGAAAATGGTGTACTAGCAACCAATATTTTGGGATCTACAAACAATGAAGGATCCAATTCTATGTCATCGACCACTTTACCATTTTCGACTTTTTTCAAACGAGCCGGCATAACAACAGGCGTTACGGGTAGGGGAATCGAATGGCTGGAATTATTTTTACGATTACTACGATTGGGTACAGCACAGAAATCCTCATCACAACTATCATCAGAATCGGAGCTACCACCAAAGATTTCGACTTGTTCACGAAATGATACAGAGAGATTTTTTGATTTATTGTTGCGTTTAGCCTGCAGGCGCCTAGCACGATCGTTCGACTCAAAGGTTAGCATCAAAGGATGGGTACAACGTTCTATTTTGACCTGTACGTTAAAGAAACGTTTGCCAAAGGAGGTTATTAAATGGGAGCGTGAAAATTTTGTGGGCGTGGTTATGGTGTTAAATTTAGAATTTTTGATTTTATTATGTTGAGCCACCGATGATGACGAAGACGAAGAGGAGGTGGAGGAGGAGGAAGAGTTCCTCGAGAAATGTTTAAATTTCTTTTCCGTTTTAATAGAGGGTGAAGTGTTGAGTTTGATAAAGAAATTGTTTTTAATTTTATTATGCTTAGCATCCATGTTGTTGCCTTTAAGCTTTTTGGGAGGCGGTGAACCAGAGTAGCCATCTGAGGCCGTTCTTTTCTCTGCTTTTATTTTATTATCTTTTCTGGCAGCCGCTTTCTTTTTGAATTCTTTTGCTAGCCTTTTTAAATTATCTCTATGTATTCTTACTTTACAGGGTTTTATATTGAATTCCTTTAACATTTGTTTTTTCGTTAGTTTTTGACCCACTTGCGACAAAGGTTCAAAGAGTTTCTGTTGTGCTTTCGTCGGTGTTAGTTTTAGGTGTTTATGTGAATCTTTTATTTTCTCCTGTTTAATGCGTATATTATTGGCATGTTCTTCTAGAGGTCTTGTGAGAAATTCCTCTAATTTCTTACGTTCCAATTTAACTTTTAAGGATTTTATAACATTATTGGCGCCATATTTAGGAGGAGATAAACTGCGAGCCTTTTGGCTTTTGGATTTTTTCAAAACACTACTGACCGTCAGCGGCGAAGGCAGGGATTCACGTCTAAAGCTGCCCGTTTTCGATAGATGTTTTTCATTAAAATCTTCCACCGTTTTATCATATTTACTTTTTGTAGGTGTTGCAGCAGTTTTAGCGGGAGACGAGGTGTTGCTTGTTTTCTTTAGAGGACCTTCGGATTTAAGTTGATCAAATAAATCACCCATTTTTTGTTAGCTATTACACAAATATTTGTGTTTTTACTAGGGAATTGGCTGTAACGAAAAAAAAGCGCAAAAGTTGCTTTGTAGTGAAAAACTTTAACCTACAAACTTGTAGAGATGTTTGAGGGTTTTGTTTTAAACCCATAATACTTACAAATCGTTTAATATTTTTGCTTATTACTCCTCTTCTACGCGTTTTTTTCTTCTTAGTTTTCTACCAAAATTTGGCTCTGATGTACAAATGGCCTGGAAACCACTCAAAGGTAAACACAATCCTGCAGTATATTTTGTTTTTCAATTGGAATTGTTATCTTTATTTAGAAAATTTTCACACATTTCTACAAATTATTATATACCTTTTTTATTATAATGAAACGAAAATGTTTAATAACAATTCATTTGCACAAATTGGGAAATATTTTTTAGCACATACATTTATTGCCAAAATTTATGTCTTTAGTTTCTTTTTTAATATTTACATTTATTTATAAGTATTTATTATGCATTTTTCTTAAATTTTTGTTTAAATTTACAAACAAATTGTAATAAAAAAGACGCCGACAGTTTGCAACTTTTTTTCGCCTTTTTCTACCAAAAATTTTTTTTGCTATTTTTACATTTCTCCGTAATTTCGCCTAAAATGTAACGGCGTCTGACTATATGCATTTCGACAGCGGCTAAAAATCGTCTCTAAGCCGGCAAAATTTTTTTAGCAAAGTTTTTAGTTAATTTTATTACGATATATTTCAAAATACCTACAAATTTATAAAAAAATATATTTATTTCGTAAATTTTATACAATTTTTGAATAGAAAAAAATTAAGAATTCTTAAATAGAACAGAAAGTTCTATATATAATTTAATTCTTATAATATTAAGAAAATTATATATTTTCTTCTGAATATAAAAATGAAAAAAATATATATGTTGTCTGTTATATTTTATATATCTGTTATAGACTACCTCAGTTTTAATCGAGAATATGGAATAATTAATAATCAATCGATCCCAATTGGATCACCGCTCCGGAACGACCCGATTCTCAATCGGCCAAAGATTGTCAACTCAGCATCAACTGTATCAACTGGAAGTTTTTTCTCCAGAGAAGAACATCCCGTAACAGCCAACCTGATGCAACAACAACATTAATCATCAAAACGTTTGCGGTCTTAGAACTGCCGGACCTAACTAGAATAGAAGAAAAAGTAATATCATCTGGTAAATTTCTTTTTAGATGGATTGAAACTTTTATTAACTGCCTGTTCCTCTAAATGCGAACGAATAATAATAATAATTATTATTTTATAAATTTTTATTTAAAAAAACCCTTTGTCATAAATTTTACCCAAATCCTCTAAAAATGCAACACTTTTTACTGTTTTTCCTTAAACTTTCTTCTTTCTTTTAAGTTTTCTTCCTATCCCAACATGTAACGGAATGTCAAAAAACTTTTGACAACAACTTATAAGAGAACAAGAACAAAAAAAATTATAAAAAATCGCGTGTATGCGTGAAAAAGTTTTTGCTTGTGTTCGGTCTGTGTACGGTGGTAACGGGTTATAAAAATAAATAAATTTCTGTGTAAACAATCGTATTAATAATAAAATCATTATATTAATAAAATAAAACGTAAAGTGTGAACTCCATAAAGTGCTTGTCTCCAAAAATTTTCCCTTAAATAACAAACCGAAAGGGTAAGTGCTGTTGATATAAATGATTTTGCAAATAAAAATGTATACAAAATGTAACCATGGTGCAGGTGAGCTGAGCTGCAAAAATGGGGGAAAAAGTTGTACAAAATGAAAACAAAAACAAACATACAAACTTTAACTAAATTTAAGAAATATAGAAAAAAAGGCGCACATTAATTGATTTTTTTCGCCTGTAATAAGTAAATTATTAATTAAATAAAGTTTAATTAAGTTGTGTTAAATGTTTAGTTTGTAAAACAACTCACGTTCCTAGAACATGATAATGATTTTATGATGATTAAGTAATTTGTTTAAATAGTTTTAAAATCTATGTGAAAAAAGTGCATTGATAAGAAAAGGGGGGAATTGTAATAGAGGAAAAACAAAATAGGTAAATAAAGAGTATGTTGAGAAGAAAAGAGTTAAAAAGCAAGAGAGATCTTGATAATAACAGTGTTGCCAGTTAGCGGGGAGTTGAAAGGTTGGTGAGTTTTTGGTAATAGACTCTTGCAAAATGTTAGAATTTAGTTTTCAATATTATTTGAATAATTTTATAGATTTTAAAGAAAAAACTATAGAACCTATTCGTTAAAGAAAGTAAAAAAGGTAGAAAAAGTCAATGGTTGGATAAATCGTTATGAAATTGACTTTTTCGGAATGTCAATTTTTCATGATTTGCCAAAAGTTTTTGTGTTTTCATTTAAACTGTAGAATTCCTGTCCAAACCCAATCACACCAATATTGAGAAAATAAGAGAATGTTTCTTACCGTTTTTGAAGTTATCCTTATTGGGGTCTTCTGATTGCTTCATAAGCCTTTTCGAAATCATTATAAAATTTACTTTCCTATGTTTCAAATACGAAATATCGACTTTTCTGAAATTGCAAAAAGTTGTCAGTCCAAACTTAATCATAACAGTATTGATTTTATGCAGAATTTCTTCATCAGACTTTTTGAAACTGAAAATTTTATTCGGATTATAAAATTTTTAATCTGATATTGTGAATTTCATTTCGTTGTAGAATATTTTGTTTTAAAATACTTTATTCAATGCTTATTATTTTAATTGCAATCGATCCGATCAAAATCTTGAAACCAAGTTTTCTTCGAAATTTTGAATTTCATTCCAAAAACAAAATACTTTCCAAATTTTAACTATCTTTTGAAATTTTAAATTTTATTCCAAAGATTTAAATTTCTTTTTATCTAAGTTTTACTTCCAAAATTATAAATTTCTTTCTCAAATTGTGAATTTCTTTTAAAAATTGTAGATTTCTTTTTGAAATTGTGAATTTCTTTCTAAAATTAAAAATTACTTTCTAAAATTTAAAATTTTCTTTCAAAATTGTAAATTTCCTTCTAAAATTGTGAAATTTTTTCAAAAATTGTAAATCTCTTTCTGAAATTGTGAATTTCTTTCTAAAATTAAAAATTTCTTTCTGAAATTTGAAATTTTCTTTCAAAAATTGTAAATTTCTTTCTGAAATTGTAAATTTCTTTCTGAAATTGTAAATTTCTTTCTCAAATTGTGAATTTCTTTCAAAAATTGTAAATTTCTTTCTGAAATTGTAAATGTCTTTCTGAAATTGTGAATTTCTTTCTAAAATTGCAAATTTCTTCTTTTTATTAAATAAAACAACAACAAATTGTGAATTTCTTTTAAAAATTGTAGGTTTCTTTTTGAAATTGTGAATTTCTTTCTAAAATTAAAAATTACTTTCTAAAATTTAAAATTGTCTTTCAAAATTGTAAATTTCTTTCTGAAATTGTGAATTTCTTTCTAACATTAAAAATTTCTTTCTGAAATTGTGAATTTCTTTCTGAAATTGTGAATTTCTTTCTGAAATTGTGAATTTCTTTCTGAAATTGTGAATTTCTTTCTAATATTAAAAATTTCTTTCTGAAATTTGAAATTTTCTTTCAAAAATTGTAAATTTCTTTCTAAAATTGTGAATTTCTTTCTGAAATTGTGATTTTATTTCAAAAATTGTGAATTTATTTCAAAAATTGTAAATTTCTTTCTGAAATTGTGAATTTCTTTCTGAAATTTGAAATTTTCTTTCAAATATGATAAATTTCTTTCTGAAATTGTGAATTTCTTTCTAAAATTGCAAATTTCTTCTTTTTATTAAATAAAACAACAACATTTATTGAATTTTTTTAAAAAATATCCTAAATTTTTATCAATTTTATTATTGTGATTTTGTATTGGAGCCAGTATCGGAACTATTATAAATTGTATTTAAACTTATCGAAGTAGTCATTTCCTGTTTAGTATTTGTAGACGATTTTTTCTTTTTTAATTTGGTTTTAACTTTACGCACTATAGTCGTAGCAGTGGCGGTCATAATTAAGCCATCATTATTCCCACTACTATAATTGTTAAGAGTCGAGGGTCTGCGGGCCTCATTTGAAACTATATTATTTGTATGATTGTTATTGGGTAGTTTATTTTGTAGTGATTTTAATTTCTTATTCTTTTTGCTAGCTGCTGCTGCTGCACCACCAACTCCTGTCTGTACGGCTGTTACCACTAGGCCACCAGTTTTGAATTTATTTGAGCGGCCATGGGTTTTATGTTGGGAAAGCGCTGGCTTATTTAACGAACGCTGTGATGAGGCTAAATTGTTGCGTGGTTTAGATTTGCTAATTTTGGTGAAAATTTTACTAGTTTCAACAACTTTAGAGATGGTAGTTCTGAAAGGGAAGGGAAGAGGGTTTAGAGTTTTCTTTTCATATAAATTTGTTATAGAAATAGTTAGTTACCTTTTTGTTTTTATTTTACTTGAGGTTTCATTGTCTGCTTTGGTGGAAGTATTAATTGTACAGGGTTTTTTGATATTGGCTAAATGCTTAAATATACACATGGTACGATCTTCATTTATATCGGGTACTACTAACTTAAGAGGCACTTTCATTTTGCTTTGACTACGTGGAGAAATATCGGTATCTGAGTTTAAGATTTGCCATTCCATTAACTTTTGTGTACAAGCGCTAAAGAGATAAGACAATTTTAAATAAATTTACATTATTAACAATAATACTCACTTTAGAAATGCTTCATTTTCCAATCTTTTGTTGCTATTGCCAGCCGAAAGTTTAGGCATATAAAGGCCACAATTTAAATGCTGTTCGCTAGACATCTTTTTGCTTTTCAGAGATTGTGGTGCCACCCACGATAAAGGTCGTGAGCGATCTACACCTAAAATCATATCATCTGGTTGTATACCAGTCCAGATTTTCTTTTTCAAAGATAATTTAATATCCAAATCTTCTTTACTTAAGGTTTCCTTTTTCGACAAAGGCCTATAAAAAGGACTGTGAGTTCTAGAAAAAAATGTAAAAAATTAACAAATAAGTTCTTTATTAAAAAACCACTCACTTATTTTTCGTGGCATTTGGTTTGTAAGGCGTTAAGGTAGGCGAATGTCCTGCTGTATTCAAATTATGCCATGAACTAGTTCTTTTTGCCGGTTGTCCTATAAATGGCAATTCGTTGCCTGTGTTTTGTGTTTTTCTATCATATTTTTCCGCTGCTGGTTTATAGAGTATTCGTACCGTATGATTTTTTTGTTTTCCCTTATTCGAGGGTGATGTTATTATCAATTCTGGCGGCATATTTCTCAAACCATCTCCTATCTCTTCTATATAACGCCGTTGTAATTCACTTTTTAAGAGATTGCGTCGTATGCGTGGTGGCATCGTTCCATAACAGGTGACCATGCCATTAGCATCAATGTACTCATCATCGGTAGAGAATAGTAAATCTGATCCGGGATCGGTGGTTGGCATATCGAGGAGTAAACGTTCGTCTTTTTTACGGCGATGTAAGGATTTTAGGCGGAATTTAAGGCGGTGAGGCTGAAACGAAGAGGAAATGATATTTTTAATTTCGAAATAGAAATTGTCGATCTAAAATTTTGTTCCGAAATTAAAAATTTCTTTTCGAAAATCTAAACTTTAAACCATTTGAAGATTTTAATCCGAATTTGTAAATTTAATAACGACAAATGTGAATTTCTTTTCGAAAATTGTAAATTCATTTCGGAAATTTTAGATTTCTCTCCGAAATTTTAAATTTCTTTCCGAAATTGTGAATTTCTCTTCGAAATTGTAAATTTTTTTCCGAAATTTTAAATTTCTCTCCGAAATTGTGAATTTCCCTTCGAAATTGTAAATTTATTTCCGAAATTGTAAATTTCACTCTGAAAATGTGAATTTCTTTTCGAAATTTGTAAATTTCATTTCGAAATTTGTAAATTTCATTTCGAAATTTGTAAATTTCTTTCGGCCATTTGTAAATTTGTTTTAGAAATTATAAATTTCTTTCCAAAATTGTAAATTTCTCTTCGAAATTGTAAATTTCTCTTCGAAATTGTAAATTTCTCTTCGAAATTGTAAATTTCTCTCCGAAATTGTGAATTTCTCTTCGAAATTGTGAGTTTCTCTTCAAAATTGTGAATTTCTCTTTAAAATTGTCAATTTTTCTCTGAAAATGTGAATTTCTTTTCGAATTTTGTAAATTTCATTCCAAAATTTCTAAATTTCTTTCGGCCATTTGTAAATTTCTTTCGGAAATTATAACTTTCTTTCCAAAATTGTTATTTTATTCAAAAATTGCAATTTTGCAATTTTTTCGAAAATAAATTTTTAATTTATTGAAGATTTTAATTAATTGAAGATTTTAATCCGAAATTGTAAATTTAATAACAAAATTGTAAATTTTTGTGCGAAATTGTAAATTTCTATCTGAAATTGTAAATTTCAATCCGGAATTGTAAATTTCAATCCGAATTTGTAAATTTCACTCCGAAATAGTAAATTTCTCTCCGAAATAGTAAATTTCTCTCCGAAATTGTAAATTTCATTCCCAAATTTTAAATTTCTCTCTGAAATGGACAATTTCTTTTCGAAATTGTCAAGTTCTTTCCGAAATATGAATTTCTTTTTGAATTTTCTAAATTTCAGTCAGAAATTTTTAAATTTCTTTCGGCCATTTGTAAATTTTTTTTTTTCAGAAATTATACATTTATTTCGGTAATTATACATTTATTTCGGAAATTATACATTTATTTCGGAAATTATAAATTTGTTTAGAAAATTATTCGGAAATTATAAATTTCCTTCCAAAATTGTAATTAAAATATTTTTGAGAATTAAAAGAGTCAATCCTCATTTATTAATTTCAATTCAAAATTAAAAATAATTCCTAATTTTATTCTGATATCCATTAAAAGTTATTATTAAAAAAAAACAGAAGTTAATTAAAATTATTTAAAAATAATAAAAAAAGTTGAATCCTTCGAACCGGATTTGAACCAGTGACCTATGGATTTCTACAACGTTGAATTAAACTTCTACAGTCCACCGCTCTACCAACTGAGCTATCGAAGGGTATACAAGCATTTGAGCAAAAACCTAACACATACCAGATACATATATCAAGCCAAATTGTTTATAAGAAACAAACCCCAAAAGGTTTTGTATTGAAAATGAGTGAATGGTGTTAGTTTTTATTGTAATCGTAATATGTTGAAAAACTACTTTCACCCAACAGGTGACTTGAATTCATATGTTTGAAATAGATTTTTCTTTGAATTCAACAAAAGACTTTGCCAACATTCCCTCATCACCTTCGATAGCTCAGTTGGTAGAGCGGTGGACTGTAGAAGTTAATTCAACATTGTGTAGATATCCATAGGTCACTGGTTCAAATCCGGTTCGAAGGAGTTTACTTTTTTTATATTTATTAAAATAGTATTTTTTTAAATTAAATTTTAAGTAGGTCACTGCGTTACCTTCACTTTAAAACTTTCGATTTTAATTTGAAGGTCATGGATACGGTTTAAAATATTTTAAATAGTTTTCACTTTTAATAGAAATATTTTAATGCAATTATTTTACTTTTGTTCAATTTTTTAATTTCACTTTTTTCAATTTTGATTATTTAAGTAAATTTAATAAAAAGAAATCCTTCGAACCGGATTTGAACCAGTGACCTATGGATATCTACACAATGTTGAATTTACTTCTACAGTCCACCGCTCTACCAACTGAGCTATCGAAGGCTATAAGTATTTGACCGTTATTTTGAAAAATCCACTGGCTGCTGTTTACACAATTAAACTATACCTCAGATTTGTATTTATTATCTTATCTGAGCAGTTCAAAGGTTTCATAATATGTACGAAAATTTATTCATTTGAATAATTAAGTTAGGTTAGACAAAATCTAAAATAGCGAAAAAGAAGTAATCAAGTGGGAAATTATGATATTGATATTAAATTTCCAATTTGGTAGTCTGTAGTCTAAACTATTCTAAAGTCTAGACTATAGTATAGTCTACACTCTAGCCTAAAATCTAGTCTATAGTCTAGTCTAAAGTCTAGCCTATAATTTAGTCTTGTCTATAGTCTGTGCTATAGTTTAGGATATGGTTTTTTTTATAGTATAGTTTATGATCTAGTCTATAGTCTATGTTATGGTCTAGGCTATAGTTTATAGCCTAGTCTATAACATCGTTTACAGTTTAGTCAATAGTCTAGTCTGTAGTATAGTTGATACCCTTGTCCATTAGTCTATGTTTCATATTTTAGTTTAGTCTATAGTCTATTTATCTATATTATATTCTATAGTTTATTCTGAAGTCTATAGTGTTATCTATAGTCAAGTCTATATTCCAGTCTATAGTCCAGTCTATAGTTTATAGTCTAGTCTTTTCTATAGTCTATTCTATAGTCCATTCTTAAGTCTAGTCTTTGTCTATTATATAGTCTAGTCCATAATCTAATCTATTGTCTGGACTATATTCTATTCTATAGTTTATATACATAGTCTAGTCTATAGTCTAGTCTATAGTCTAGTCTATAGTCTAGTCTATAGTCTAGTCTATAGTCTAGTCTATAGTCTAGTCTATAGTCTAGTCTATAGTCTAGTCTATAGTCTAGTCTATAGTCTAGTCTATAGTCTAGTCTATAGTCTAGTCTATAGTCTAGTATGTAGTCTAGTCTATAGTCTTGTATGTAGTCTAGTCTATAGTCTAGTATGTAGTCTAGTCTTAGGCTAGTCTGTAGTCTACTCTAGTCTATCATCTAGTAAAGTCTGTAGATCATTATATAGTCTAGTCTAAAGTTAAGTCTACAGTCTATTGGTAGGTTTATAGTGTATAATAATAATAGTCAAGTCTATAGTCGAGTCTATAGTCCAGTCTATAGTATAATCTGTAGTCTAGTCTCCACTCTTGTCTATAAACTATTCGATAGTATAATCTTAAGTTTAGTCTTTAATTTAGTCAATAAAATAGTCTGTAGTCTAGTATACAGTTTAGTCAATAGACTAGTATAGTCTACAGTTAAGTCAATAGTCCATAATCTATTAAATGGTGGTTACATTTTTATTAACAGATTTCTTTGGCTGTAACAAAATCCACCTCACTTTCTCTTGACTGTGTTTAGTTAACACAACTAAAATGTTGAATTAATATAATAAAGAATTTAGCGAATATCGTAACCTCCCCAAAAAGGTTGGTATCTCGGCTGAAAATTCACCTTACACACTGACAAGACAACACAACACATCACCTTGGCATTTAACTGATATAACCTTCGATAGCTCAGTTGGTAGAGCGGTGGACTGTAGAAGTTAAATTCAACAATATGTAGAAATCCATAGGTCACTGGTTCAAATCCGGTTCGAAGGATTCAATATTTTTCTTGATTTTAGAAAATTATATATTAAATTAGTTTTAGTAATTTTTTAACATTTTAATTAATTTTATATATCTTTTGTTTGTTAAATTATTTTGTTTTATTTTAAAAACTAATTACGTTTTTAATAAAATTTTCTTAAAAGAATGTTGTTTTTTGAAATTCCTTAATATTGCTTAACACTCTCATACATATTTACTTGATAGCAGTAATTTGTTTTTTTTTAACAAAAACACCTATTAAATAATTAAATAATGTCTAATAATTCTTTGTCTTAACGCTGAAAAGTCTAAAAATTCTTAAAATTTTTTTCTTTTGTATTTTATCGATTTTGTTGCCAAATTATGTCTTTTACCCGGTGTGTTAATTTTTTTCTATTTTTTCAGGTATTATGGCAAAAGTAGGAAGTGGGGAAGGTGTATGGTTTAAATAAATAATGGCAAAATAAATAAATGCAATAGCATTTTATTGTTTTAAATGCCAAGTTTACATAAATCACTCTTTTGTTGTTACAAAAAAAAAAAATTGTTTGATGTTTCAAGAACCTTTTTTTTATACAATTTATTTTCCTTTTACGACATTTTAACCATTTAAAGTGTAGTATAGTTTAATTTTTTTGTTCTTATAAAGAAATTGTTTCTGTTTTTGGCAAATAGTTTTCAGAATTTTTTGGGGGGGAGGGGAATATTTTGTCAACAAAAAAGTGACACGTAATTGTTTTGTTTGTTTTCTTTTTTTCGGTCGGAGATTTTTTTCGACATGTTTGTTTTTTTTACCAGGGTTTTCCTTAAGAATTTTGATTGCTTCTAGTCATAGTATTCGTTAAGCTGAACTCCTGGTACTATGGCAAATATTATCATATGTTGTTGTTTTGTTTTCTGAAAAAAGTTTTTAAAGCTGTTTTTTTGTTTCAGCTACATTTCAAAAAGAGGGAATATAAAATCTGTTGTCTAGTCTATAGTCTAGTCTATAGTCTAGTCTAAAGTCTAGTCTATAGTCTAGTCTATAGTCTAGTCTATAGTCTAGTCTATAGTCTAGTCTATAGTCTAGTCTATAGTCTAGTCTATAGTCTAGTCTATAGTCTAGTCTATAGTCTAGTCTACAGTCTAGTCTACAGTCTAGTCTATAGTCTAGTCTATAGTATAGTCTATAGTCTATTCTTTAGTATAGTCTATAGTAATTTTATGTATGGTACCCCATAAATTCGCCAATGCCAATTACATTTTGATCCCTTAAACAGATTTTTATTTCTATACCTTTAAAGTATTCTTGTGACATTTTGTTTTGACCTATTTGTAAATTACATTCTTGCTTCTGCTTTCTTTTGTCTTCTTTTATTTTATTTGTCTGTTTTTGGTATTTTTTTTACTTTTAGCAAAAAATTACTACTTTGAAGAAAAAAACTTTCTATTTTATATGTTTGGCTGCGGTGACTACTGCAAAAGAATCACAAAAGCAAATCTCACTGTCAATGCCAACAACAACAAAAAAAACTAAATTCGAAATTATAATATTACGAAAATTGTAAAAAACGGCTACTAGAAAGAATTCAGGGACATTTTTATTGAAAACAATTGTTTGTTTGTATTTGTTTTTTTTTTTTTTTTTTAGTCTATAGTCTAGTCTATAGTCTAGTCTATAGTCTAGTCTATAGTCTAGTCTATAGTCTAGTCTATAGTCTAGTCTATAGTCTAGTCTATAGTCTAGTCTATAGTCTAGTCTATAGTCTAGTCTATAGTATAGTCTATAGTCTAGTCTATAGTCTAGTCTATAGTCTAGTCTATAGTCTAGTCTATAGTCTAGTCTATAGTCTAGTCTATAGTCTAGTCTACAGTCTAGTCTATAGTCTAGTCTAGTGTATAGTCTATAGTCTAGTCTATAGTCTAGTCTATAGTCTAGTCTATAGTCTAGTCTATAGTCTAGTCTATAGTCTAGTCTATAGTCTAGTCTATAGTCTAGTCTATAGTCTGGTCTATAGTCTAGTCTATAGTCTAGTCTATAGTCTAGTCTATAGTCTAGTCTATAGTCTAGTCTATAGTCTAGTCTATAGTCTAGTCTATAGTCTAGTCTATAGTCTAGTCTATAGTCTAGTCTATAGTCTAGTCTATAGTCTAGTCTATAGTCTAGTCTTTAGTCTAGTCTATAGTCTAGTCTATAGTCTAGTCTATAGTCTAGTCTATAGTCTAGTCTATAGTCTAGTCTATTGTCTAGTCTATAGTCTAGTCTATAGTCTAGTCTATAGTCTAGTCTATAGTCTAGTCTATAGTCTAGTCTATAGTCTAGTCTATAGTCTAGTCTATAGTCTAGTCTATAGTCAGTCTATAGTCTAGTCTATTGTCTAGTCTATAGTCCAGTCTATAGTCTAGTCTATAGTCTAGTCTATAGTCTAGTCTATAGTCTAGTCTATAGTCTATGGTCTAGTCTATAGTCTAGTCTATAGTCTAGTCTATAGTCTTGTCTATAGTCTAGTCTATAGTCTAGTCTATAGTCTAGTCTATAGTCTAGTCTATAGTCTAGTCTATAGTCTAGTCTATAGTCTAGTCTATAGTCTAGTCTATAGTCTAGTCTATAGTCTATAGTCTATAGTCTATAGTCTAGTCTATAGTCTATAGTCTAGTCTATAGTCTATAGTCTAGTCTATAGTCTAGTCTATAGTCTAGTCTATAGTCTAGTCTATAGTCTAGTCTATAGTCTAGTCTATAGTCTAGTCTATAGTCTAGTCTATAGTCTAGTCTATAGTCTAGTCTATAGTCTAGTCTATAGTCTAGTCTATAGTCTATAGTCTAGTCTATAGTCTAGTCTATAGTCTAGTCTATAGTCTAGTCTATAGTCTAGTCTATAGTCTAGTCTATAGTCTAGCCTATAGTCTAGTCTGTAGTCTAGTCTATAGTCTAGTCTATAGTCTAGTCTATAGTCTAGTCTATAGTCTAGTCTATAGTCTAGTCTATAGTCTAGTCTATAGTCTAGTCTATAGTCTAGTCTATAGTCTAGTCTATAGTCTAGTCTATAGTCTAGTCTATAGTCTAGTCTATAGTCTAGTCTATAGTCAAGTCTATAGTCTAGTCTATAGTCTAGTCTATAGTCTAGTCTATAGTCTAGTCTATAGTCTAGTCTATAGTCTAGTCTATAGTCTAGTCTACAGTCTAGTCTACAGTCTAGTCTATAGTCTAGTCTATAGTATAGTCTATAGTCTATTCTTTAGTATAGTCTATAGTAATTTTATGTATGGTACCCCATAAATTCGCCAATGCCAATTACATTTTGATCCCTTAAACAGATTTTTATTTCTATACCTTTAAAGTATTCTTGTGACATTTTGTTTTGACCTATTTGTAAATTACATTCTTGCTTCTGCTTTCTTTTGTCTTCTTTTATTTTATTTGTCTGTTTTTGGTATTTTTTTTACTTTTAGCAAAAAATTACTACTTTGAAGAAAAAAACTTTCTATTTTATATGTTTGGCTGCGGTGACTACTGCAAAAGAATCACAAAAGCAAATCTCACTGTCAATGCCAACAACAACAAAAAAAACTAAATTCGAAATTATAATATTACGAAAATTGTAAAAAACGGCTACTAGAAAGAATTCAGGGACATTTTTATTGAAAACAATTGTTTGTTTGTATTTGTTTTTTTTTTTTTTTTTTGGTTGCATGTATACAATGCCTCATAACATTTTTTATGCCGCAAGAATTTTAATGATTTTGACACGATATTTTAAAGTAAAAAAAAAAAAAAAAAAAAAAAAAAAAAAAAAAAACATTTTATTTTTTTACAAGTTTTATATTGCACAATATGTAGTAGTTTTTGAATGTTGTTTTAGATTAAGCAATTTTGATTAAAATAATCTTTTTAAGAATATTATAGAATAGTTAACAATAAAATTTACATATTGTGTTTTTAGGATAAAAAAAAGAAAATGCTATAATCATCTCAATTATATAATATATTCTACAGTATTTCAGACTATAGTATAGTCTAGTCTATAGTCCAGACTAAATTCTAGTCTATAGTCCAGACTATAATGTAGTTTGTACTACAGACTATATATAGTCTAGCCTACTGTCCAACCAGTTGTTTAAAGTATGTTCTGTATTCTGTATTTTAAACTATAGTCTATAGAGACTATAGTCTTTTAAATAGTCCACGGTATAGACTAGTCTATAGCCCAGACTATATCTATACTTTAGTTTTTATTCAAAGTTCATATTATAATTAATATCTAGTCTGTAATCCAAGTTATAGTCTACTGACTAGCCCAGACTATAATATAATCTATAGTCTAGTTTATAGTAAATGCTATAGTAAGGCTTATAGCACAAACTAAATTCAGTTTATTATTTAGAATATAGTTTAGCTAATAATTTAGATTATAGTCTATGGTCAAAAATAATATCTAGTGTAGTCGAGTTTATAGCATATGCTACAGTTGAGACTATTGTCTATAGTTTAGCCTATATACCAATAAAAAGTCTAGTCTATAGTCTAGTATAGAATCTAATATATAGTCTAGTCTATAATCTAGTCAATTCTTCGGGTCATAGTCTGATCTACAGTTCGGTCTATGGTCTATAGTACAGAATATAGTCTTGTTTATAAGCCATATAGTTCAGATAATAGTCTATTTGATAGTCCAGGCTACAGTCTACTCCATAGTCAAAACTATAGTTTATTCTGTTGTCCAGACTCTATAGTCTTTAGTTATAGCAGTAGTATACTCTATAGTTCCGATTATAGTCTTGTATATGTAATAGACTATAGTTTATTCCATAGTTCAGACTTTAATCTGTTTTGTAGTTTATAGTCCATAGACCAGATTAGTCTAATTTACAAGACTTTAGTATTTTCAATTGCCCAAACTATAGTGTATTCTAAAGTCAAGACTATTGTCTATTCTAGTCGATTCTAAAGTCAAAATTTTAGTATATTATATATTCCAGATTATATTGTACTTTATTGTCTATTTTATAGTTCAGACTAAAGCCTATTGTATAGTTCAGGCTGTAGTCCCGATTTTGGTCTATTTTTTAGTTCAGTCTATAGTCTATTCTGTAGTCCAGACTATAGTGAATTCTACGTTCCAGACTCTAGTGTTTTCTATAGTTTAGAATATAGAATTGTTAATAAACTAGTAGATAGTTCAGTTTACAGTAGGTTCTAGTTTATGGTCTTGTCTATAGTCCAGAGTTTAGTCTAGTCAAAAGTCTTGACTATATACTATTCTGTTTTATAGTTCAGACTATAGCCTATTCTATAGTTCAGACTGGAGAATATTCTATAGTTCAGACTGTAGTATATTCTATAGTTCAGACTATATTCTATAGTCGTGACCTTAGTCTATTTTATAGTATAGATAATTCTGTAGTCCAGACTATAGTCGATTTTACATTCTAGACTATAGTGTTGTCTATAGTTCATACTAGTCTATGGTCTAAACTCTGATCTTGTATATTATCTAGACTATAGTCTAATCTATAGTCAGTTACTTAGTTAAGACTACAGTCTCTTCTAGTCCAGTATATAGTGAGGTTTATAGCACATACTGAAGGCTTTTATATAAAGACTATAAGTATAGTCTAAACTTTAGGCTATAGACCTAAAAAAAGTTGTTTCATAATCTTATTAATCTTAAACACATTAGAATAATGTAATTTTCATCACATCATAAAACGTATAGTCTAGTCTATAGTCTAGCCTATAGTCTAGTCTATAGTCTAGTCTATAGTCTAGTCTATAGTCTAGTCTATAGTCTAGTCTATAGTCTAGTCTATAGTCTAGTCTATAGTCTAGTCTATAGTCTAGTCTATAGTCTAGTCTATAGTCTAGTCTATAGTCTAGTCTATAGTCTAGTCTATAGTCTAGTCTATAGTCTAGTCTATAGTCTAGTCTATAGTCTAGTCTATAGTCTAGTCTATAGTCTAGTCTATAGTCTAGTCTATAGTCTAGTCTATAGTCTAGTCTATAGTCTAGTCTATAGTGTTGTCTTTAGTCTATAGTCTTGTCTATAGTCTATAGTTCAGAATAAAGCATTGTAATTAATCTAGTAGATAGTTTAGAATACATTAGGTTGTAGTTTATGGTCTTGTCCATAGTCCACGCTTTATACTAGTCTATGGTCTAAACTCTAATCTTGTATATTACCTAGACTATAGTCTAATCTATAGTCAGTTACTTAGTTAAAACTACAGTCTCTTCTAGTCCAGTATATAGTGAGGTTTATAGCTCATACTGATGGCTTTTATATAAAGACTATAGTTTATAGTCTAAACTTTAGGCTATAGTCCTAAAAAAAAGTTGTTTCATAATCTTATAATATTAATCCTAAACACATTAGAATAATGTAATTTTCATCACATCATTAGAACGTATAAAAAGAAAATTCATTAGATATTCTAAATTGGTGCCATGTGTGTAGAATAATGTGATTTAACCGTTTGACGATATTAACACTTTTTACAATGAATGCGTCTCTCTAAAATACCTGTAAAATTTCGTAATATTTAAAGTGTCATTTTGAATTCTAATTTTAAATGTAAAACGAAAAAATATTTTCACACAATATTTATTTTGTGTTTTTTTTCTCTATTGTTAATTTTCATTCCTGCTGGCAATAAATTCGCCGTGAATGTGGAGAGTCGACGGCAACGATGACAACGATGTCGTATGTTTGTGTCCCTGGCAATGAACTTAAATTAATTTGTTTTTTTTTAAGATTTAATTTTATGTTCACCTAGAAACCTAGTGATGTGTGTTTTCTTGTTTTTTTTTTTTTTTTTTAATTTTACACACATGTCGAAAAGACATCAATTTCAATAAAATAAATTAAAAAAAAAAACGTTTTTACACAATTCTCTAGTTCATTGCAAAGCGGAAGAAAATGTTTTAAAAATGTAAAACTTAAATTTAGTTTTCTTTGTTAAAATAAGGAAATTTATTTAAAAAAAACTCAGAATTTGTTAAAAATTTTTGGAGTTTTTAGAAATAATGACTTTTTTAATAAACAAAATCAGAAATGCATTTTCAAATTAATTCAAAATTCAAAATAATAATTTTAATTCTGAAATTTGTTTTATTTAAATTTGGCTTTAATGAGTTAATTTTTTTATTTTCAAAACCATTTATCTCCATATTCTGGTATTAACAATTTTAAAATTCCTTTTTTTATTTGTATCTTTTGTTCTACTATTTACCATTTTTCGCCTTATTATAAAAATTTGACGTTTTTGCAGCCATAAACGTAATTTTCTTGATACTTTCACCACAGGTTTTTTAGCTAAATCTTGAGCTACCATCTTCAAACGTTTCTTATTCGAATGTTTTGCTTGTTTGTCTATAATTTGATCTTGAGGTCTTAGAGTTTGTATTGAAGTAGAACTTTTATTATTTTCCAAATGTTTAACATATTGTAGGGAAATTTTATTGACTATATCAGAATTTTGAATTTCAGATTCATTTAAACCCTTTCGATTTAGTTTTCGTTTACGTTTTTTGATATTTGAACGTTTAGTTTTTAAAAGAAATCGTAATTTTTTATGAAATAAAGGTTGAAAATATATACGATCCAATGTTTGCATAATTTTACGCATACGACTGTAACGAAGCTTTATTTAGAGAGAAAAACTATAGTGAAAATTTTATTTCTACATATTTTTTTTCAAAAACTAACTTACTTTACGTATTTCCACATCTAATTCCGGTGAACATGGTGGAGCTCTTAAAGGATGACAACAGGGTCCTTCTAAATCTGAGAAGTCTTTATTAGAACCTTTACCTTCATTATCGGAACTGGAACTGCTGCCTTCATCACTAGAATCCATTGGGAATTAATATTTTATAAATCTTTATCTATAACAATTCAATTCACCTTGAATAATCCGATAATGGTATATTTATCGGCTCCTCAGCACTTGATCCTTCTTTTAGTAAACGTTCAATGATTTTCAGTCTTAAGCATTCCTGTTGACGTAAAAAATTCAGAATCTGATGATACTGTTAAGTGATTAGTATGTTTTGCTTTAACAACGGTGAAATGGTGAACAACAAAATTAAAAGATAAATCGAAACTACATCTAGTATTACTAACTATTCTATGGAAAACGGATAGTCAATGCAAACTAATTCAAATTTTTACAGTTGTGTGAAAAGGTATAAAAAAATAAAATAGTTTAAAATTGTGTGTTGTTAATAGTTGATTAAAGACTAATCTAAAATCGAGACCATAGCCTAGACTATAGTTGAGAATACAGTAGAGTCTATTGTGAAGACAACAGCCGAAGTTTTAGTCGAGTCTATAGCAGTGCTTATGGCAGATTCTATAGCCAAGTATAATTGCAACTATAGTAGATTCTATCGTCGAGTCTATAATCAAAAATATAGCCGAGTCTGTAGTTGAGACTATAGTCGAGACAATAGCGGAGTCTTTTGCATAGTCTATAGTAGAGAGTATAATCGAATCTATAGTCGAGGCTACAGACGAGTTTATAGTCGTGACAATGGTCAGAGCTATTGTCGAGTTAATAAGCGCAACTATAGTTAAGTCACTAGTTGAATAAATAGTCGAGTAGATGGTCGAGTCAATAAAGTCCAAGTCTATAGTCTAGACTAGAATATAGTCAATAGTAGAGTATAGTCGGAGCTATTAACGAGTCAATAGTCGAGTCTATAAATCGACTCAATAGTTGAATCTATAATAAAGTAAATGTCTATAGTTGAGTTTGCATTCGAGTGTATCGTCCAGTTGATAGTCGAGTCAATAGTCAAAACTATAGTTGAAACTTGTTTCTAGTTTAGGTTGTATACATTCTTATCTAGTCTGTACTTTAGTCTATAGTGTATCGAGACCATAGTTAAGGCTATAGTCACGACTATAGCTGTGCCTATGGCAGATTCTAGTCTATAGTCTAGTCTATAGTCTAGTCTATAGTCTAGTCTATAGTCTAGTCTATAGTCTAGTCTATAGTCTAGTCTATATTCTTGTCTATAGTCTAGTCTATAG
>NC_060951.1:29496642-29505095 GCF_022045245.1 Lucilia cuprina
CTATAGTCTAGTCTATAGTCTAGTCTATAGTCTAGTCTATAGTCTAGTCTATAGTCTAGTCTATAGTCTAGTCTATAGTCTATTTTATAGTCTAGTCTATAGTCTAGTATATAGTCTAGTCTATAGTCTAGTCTATTGTCTAGTCTACAGTCTAGTCTGTAGTCTGGTCTAGTCTATGATCTAGTCTATATTTATGTCTATAGTCTAGTCCATAGTTTAGTCTATCGTCTAGTTAATACTAAGTAAAACGTGAAATCTATAGACTAATCCGTAATCTAGTTCACAGTCTACTTTAAAGTCCATATATTTTATACAGTCTTACCTTTAAGAAAACTTGTAACTTGTTGTATCATTAAAACTCTGTTTGGTGTTGAATTGTGGGAAAAGTGTAAAAGCTTTATTTAAATCAAAATAATTTTACAAAATAACTTTTAAAATAAAAAAATACTAAAATAATACAGAAAATATAATAAAATAATTTTGAATAACAAATTACCAACACAAAAAAATAAATCTAGAAATTTATTATCTAATGCCAACCGAAAATAAAACTACAGTAAGCAAAAGGTGATTTAAATAGATTTGTTGGTAGCGGTGTTGGTTTTGTAATGTGTGAATGCGGTATTCGTAGGATCTCTGTAGGTGTTAAGGCGTTTAAGCGTTAAAGATTAAGGCGAATAGAGGGCAGTAAAATTAGGAGGCTTTTCGAATGAAATTGACACGATGCGGGGCTTTTGGGGATAAAGTAAATAAATAAACAACATGATTTCATAGAAATTGTTTGGCAAATTAAAGCAACTATGAATTGTTTGTTGTCTGTTCTGGCTGCATGTATAAACAAGAGAAAATTTGAAAGTTAAATTGGTAAATTCTTTAAAAGAATTTTGAGTTTAAAGCAAAAATTATTGATTCCTTTGCTTATGTTAAGAACTTATAAACTAGAGTTATTATTAATTATAGTTATATTCAAAACGTTTATTTGTTAGACAAATATTTTATATTATTTTAAATAAGAACATAAAACATTTATTTTAATTTTTAAGTTTAAACAATGCCATTTTGTTTTTTTTAAGCAGCTGTAAGTGTTTTTCAGTTTGTTTGTTTTATTTTATGAAATAAATTAAGGCAGTCAAATTAAAAAAATCTTTAACGAAAATAGTATTTACTTTGTAAAATTAAACACAAAAACACATTTAACTTAAAATAGTTTTGAACAATTACAAGAACATTTCTTTTAGTTTTTATTTAAACTCTAGTTAAACAAAAACTTTAGCAAAAGTTTAACATAGATAAACTTTTAAGCTTTTAAAGAGAAATTGTTTTAAGTGTCGGATTTATAAGAAAGAAAAAGTTTAATTTGGCTTTAAACTTAGAGTAATAGAGTAAAATGTAGTTAAGCATTTTTTGGAGTTTAAACTTAGTTTAAAAGTAGTTCGTCAAGTTATAGACATTAAAAGGTTAAAATATGAAAAATATTTAAAATAAGCTTTAAGTCGAAAGTATAGAATAAACTATAAACTTGGCTATGGACTGGACTATAGAATGGATGATAGAATAGACCATTTTCTGGGATATTGTTTGGACTATAGAATAGACTATAGTCTGGACTGTAGAATAGACTATAGTCTGGACTGTAGAATAGACTATAGTCTGGACTATAGAATATACTATAGTCTCGACTATAGAATAAACTATAGTCTGGACTATAGAATAGACTATAGTCTGGACTGTAGAAAATACTATAGTTTGGACTATAGTATATACTATAGTCTGGATTATAGAATATTCTATAGTCTGGACTATAGAATAGTCTATAGTCTGGACAATAGAATAGTCTATAGTCTGGACTATAGAATAGTCTATAGTCTGGACTATAGAATAGTCTATAGTCTGGACTATACAATAGTCTATAGTCCAGACTATGGTCTATATAGATATAAAATATTCTATAGTCCAGACTATAGTATATTCTATAGTCCAGACTATAGTATATTCTACAGTCCAGACTATAGTCTATTCTATAGTCCAGACTATAGTTTATTCTATAAGCTGGACTATAGTATAGACCATAATCTGGACTATATAATAGACTATAGTGTGGACTATAGAATAGACTACAGTGTGGACTATAGAATAGACTATAGTGTGGACTAAAGAATAGACTATAGTCTGAACTATAGAATAGACTATAGTCTGGACTATAGTCTGGACCATAGAATAGACTATAGTCTGGACTATAGAATAGACTATAGTCTAGACTATGGAATAGACTATAATCTGGACTATATAATACTATTTAGTCTGGACTATAGAATAGTCTTTGGTTTGGACTATAGAATAGTCTTTGGTTTGGACTATAGAATAGTCTATAGTTTGGACTATAGAATAGTTTATGTCTGGACTATAGAATACTAAATAGTCAGGACTATAGAATAATATATAGTCTGGATTATAGAATACTATATAGTCTGGACTATATAATAGTTTATAGTCTGGACTATATAAAAGTCTGTAGTCTGGACTATAGAATAGTCTATAGTCTGGACTACTTAATAGTCTATAGTCTGGGGTATAGAATAGTCTGGACTACAGTATAGCCTGGACTATAGAAAAATAGTCTTGACTATAGAATGGATTACAATCTAGACTATAGAATAGACTTTAACTCTAGAAAAGACTATAGTCTGAACTTTGTATTATACTATATAAGATTGGAATATAGAATTGAATTGTCTGGAATATAGCCTGAACTATTAAATAGCCTATAGCTTCTACTATATAATAGACTATAGTCTCGACAATAGAATAGTCTAGGTCTTTCAATTTGCAAGTTTAAATTTTGTTTATCGACATTAAACTTTAGTTAGTTAAACTTCCATCACTTTAACAATTGACTAAATCAAAAACATTTAACAAATATTAAATTTAAATTCAAGTTTTTTTTTGCAACCCCATTATAAACAGTGTTGGATTTATTAGTAGGTATTTTTAGTTTTAAAAAAGAAAAATGTTGTTTGTGTGTTGTTTTTTTAAGTGTTTTTAACGTGTTTTTAACGTGTTTTTTTAGATTAGGAAACACTTTTGCCTGTTCTTTGTTTAACTTTAAATTTCTCTTCTATTATACATCCCTGATCGGCCAATTTCTTTAATTTCAATGCCTTCTGTTCGCGTTTCTCACGCTTTCTTATCTTTTTAATACGTTTCAATAATTTAGTATTTCTCTTTACTTTATTCGGATTCTCATCACAATAATCCAGAAGGGTTTCACAAAATGCCCGACCCATATGTTCGTAATCCTGAAAATAGACAAAACCAGAAAAGAAATTAAAAGTTTTTTTTATAAATGAAATGGAACTCAAATCAAAAGTATACTTTTAAAGCAAAATGATTGACACTTAAAAAAGTGTTGTTTACTTTTTAAAATTTTATATTGTTTTTAGTGTTTGTAAAGAAGTGTTTAAAAGTGTAATTTTGCTTTAAAATCCTTTTTATTTAAATTTTATTGTACAGATTTCATTATACCCAATTTAATCTTTAAAAAATCATAAAGTTTATTTTGTTTTTTTTCTTTTAAACACTTTGAGAATTTCGTTTGCCTTTGGCAACTTTTTGTTTATGGAAAAAATAAATCCCGTATTGAGTTAAATATAAATTTAAATTAAATTTTAACAATTTAATCCCAGTATTTTTTTAGTTTCTTTTTATGTTTTAGCTCTCTGTTATTTACAACATACAGTGGGTGAAAAAAGTAAAGAAAATTATTTCGAATAGCATAGACTATAGTCTATACTATAGTCTGGACTATAAAATGAAGTATAGACTGGACTAAATAATGGCCTATAATATAAATATAGTCTAGACTATATATTGGACTATAGTCTGCACTATAGATTAGACTATAGTCTGGATTATAAAACAGACTATAGTCTGGCTAGAGAATAGGCTAAAGTTTGGACAATATAATAGACTATAGCCTGGACTACAGAATAGCCTATAGTCTGAGCTATAGAATAACATATAGTCTTGACTATAGGACAGTCAATAGTTTAGACTATAGGTTCGACTATAATCTGGACTATAGAATAGACTAAAGTCTGGCTATAGAATAGACTATAGTCTGGGCTATAGAATAGACTAATGTCTGGCTATAAAATAGCCTATAGTCTGGACTATAGAATAGACTATATTCTGAACCATACAGTAGACTAAAGTCTGGACTATAGAATTGACTAAAGTCTAGCTATAGAATGGCCTAAAGTCTGGACTATAGAATAGCCTATAGTCTGGACTATAGAATAGCCTATAGTATATACTAAAGGTTTGACTATAATCTGGACTATAGAATAGACTAAAGTCTGGCTATAGAATAGACTATAGTCTGGGCTATAGAATAGACTAATGTCTGGCTATAGAATAGCCTATAGTCTGGACTATAGAATAGACTATATTCTGAACCATACAATAGACTAAAGTCTGGACTATAGAATTGACTAAAGTCTGGCTATAGAATGGCCTAAAGTCTGGACTATAGAATAGCCTATAGTATATACTATAGGTTCGACTATAATCTGGACTATAGAATAGACTATATTCTGGACTATACAGTATACTAAAGTCTGGCTATGGAATAACTTATAGTCTGGACTATAGAATAGCCTATAGTCTGGACTATAGAATAGCCTGTAGTCGGGACTATAGAATATCCTATAGTCTGGACTATACAGTATACTAAAGTCTGGCTATGGAATAACTTATAGTCTGGACTATAGAATAGCCTATAGTCTGGACTATAGAATAGCCTATAGTCTGGATTATAGAATAGCCTATAGCCTGGACTATAGAAAACCCTATAGTCTGGACTATAGAATAGCATATAGTCTGCATTATAGAATAGCCTATAGTCTGGACTATAAAATAGCATAAAGTCTGCACTATAGAATAGCCTATATTCTGGACTATAGAATTGACTATAGTCTAGACTATAGAATTGACTGTAGTCTGAACTATAGAATTAACTATAGGCTGGACTATTGAACAGACTATAGACTGGACTATAGAATAGACTATAGACTGGACTATAGAATAGACTATAGTCTGGACTATAGAATATACTATAGTCTGAACTATAGAATAGACTATAGTCTGAACTATAGAAGAGACTATTGTCTGAACTATAGAATAAAATAAAGTCTGGACTATAGAATAGACTATAGTCTGGACTATAGAATATACTTTAGTCTGGACTATAGAGTAGACTATAGAATAGATTATAGTCTGGACTATAGAGTAGACTACAGTCTGGATTCTGGATTAGAATTGACTTTATTCTGGACTATAGAATATATTACAGTTTAGTTTATAGTTTAATGTATAGTAAACTAAAGAGCTTATAATTTTCTCTTCCACTGTAATCATAAAACCACCTTCACTACCTTAACACTAAAAAATACATAAAATGTATATTGTATTCTGCTTGTATTTCACCATAAAACAAAAACAACGAAAAACTTTTTCAAGAGTAAAATAAAAAAAATTAGAAATAAATATAAATTTTTTCATTAACATTTTATTCTCCTTTATGTTGTTAGCAAAAAAAACCTTATTCCATAGATACCCATCAGTTTTTAGATAAACTTAGTTGGTTAATTTTTTTCAAAAATACTTGGTAGCAATAAAAAAAAAAAAACGAAAAAAAACTTCTCCTTTTAGCCAAATTTACTTTGAGTACACACTTAAGCTATTATCAGATTTTACTTTTTTTATTTCTCTTATTGCTGACTGGCAGTTAGACCGGCACCCTTTATGCCTAACCTACTGGTTGGTTGGGTTAGTTGGTTGGCTGTCTGGTTGAGCTCCCTTCTGTAATTCAAGTTTACTATACTTTAGATAACTAAGGCAGTAGTACTGGTACTTGTAATGTGTTTCTATTTTCTTCTATTTTACTAGCAGCTCTTGGGTAAATTTCTAGATAAATGCTAACTTAAGCATTTCTACTAAAATTGTGTATTATAATATATTTTGTAATATTGTTTTTTTTCTGTTTTCTGTTCTCTGCACACTAAACTAAATTTAGTTTTAAGTTGAATAATGTAGGGATATGTGGGCTGAGGATTTGTAGTGAAAGGAAAAACATAAGCTGATTACATTAATAATGGCTGGATAAGGAGAAATTGTACTGGTTGTGCTATTGGGTTCATTTAGTGTACATATATGTGTTTAAGTAAGTTTTATTTAAATCACATTATAAATTTTGTTGATTTTAGTAAAATATTGTACCCTTGTACACTTGTAATAATAATGTGTCGAAAAGTTATAATCTAATTTTTGATTAAATTGCTTGGTTTATTTTTTGAAAAGAGTTGAGTAGAATAGTTAGCTATAACTGATTTGAATTAATTATAGAGCAAACTGTAGCCTCGACTATAGTGCACACTACTGTTTTGACTATAGAGCTGACTATTGTCTCTACTCTGTAGAGTAAGTTATTGTCTGAACTATATAGCAGACTACAGTCTTAACTAAAGAACAGACTTTATAGTATTGACTATACAGCAGACTATTGCTTCGACTAAAAAGTAGACTATAGTTTCGACTATAGAGCAGTTTATACTCTCAGCCATACAGCAGACTATGGTCTTGACTGTAAGATAGACTATAGTCTCGACTATAGAGAAGACTAAAGATCAGTCTCGACTAAGAAGTAGACTAAAGCCTGTACTAAAGAGTCTCGAGTATAGAGCAGACTATAGGCTCAGCTAAAGACTATAAAATTGACTAAAGAGTTGGCTTTAATCTCAGAGCAAACTTAACTAAAGAGCAGACTTTAGTATTGACTATACAGCAGACTATTGCTTCGACTGTAAGATATACTATAGTCTCGGCAAGAGAGTAAAGTTTAGTACCGACTACAGAGAACATTATAGTATCGACTTTAAAGTAGACTATCCTATCGTTTATAGAGCAGACTATAATCTACAATATGGAGCAGATTAAAGTCTCGACTTTAGAACAGATTATATATTGACTAAAGTGTAGACTATAGTCTCGAGTGTAGAACAGACTATAGTCTAGAGTTTAGAGAAGAATATAGTATCGACTATAGAGAAGTCATTGATCTTAACTAAAGAGCAGATTAAAGTAATTACTAAAGAGTTGACTATAGCATTGACTAAAGAATAGGCAACAGTCGGACTACAGTCTCGGTTGGAGAAAACCATAGTCTCTACTATAATCTTAAATAGAACAGACTAGAGTCTCGACTGTAGATTACAGTCTCGACCAAATAATAAGCTATAGTCTCGAGTATAGAGTAGACTCTACTCTCAAGTATAGAGAATACTATATTGTCGCAGGATAAAGTGTGGACTATAAAAAAGACTATGGTTTCGGCTATAGTGCAGAATATAGTCTTGACTATAGAGTATACTACAGTAATCGACTATAGAACAGGCTATAGTCTAGAGTATAAATAAGACTATACTCTCGAGTATAAATCATACTGTAGTGTCGACTATAGAAGAGGCTATAGTCTCGGCTATAGAGCAAACTATAGTATTGTCTATAGAGTAGACTAAAGTCATCGACTATAGAGCAGACTATTGCCTAGACTATAGACTCGAGCAGACTGTATCTTAGAGCAGATAATAATCTCAACTAAAGGGTAAACTATATCCTTGACAAAAGATTAGGCTACAGACTGAACTATAGCCATGACCAAAAAGTAGACTATAGAGCAGACTACAGATTCGTCTGTAGAGCAAACAATATCTCGACTATAGGGCATACTACTGATTACACTAATAATAAACTATTATTTTTACTATATTTTCTAATATTTATATGTTTCAAAATTCCCCTAAAATAAAAAAATATAGTTAAGTCATTTTTCACAAATCACATTAGTTAAAAATGTATACATTTTTTTATTGATTTCTGTCGTCAATTTTTATTTGTTTTTGTTACATTTTTTTGGGAAATTAATTCAGCACATATTGTATTTATTATATCTAATTCAATTTCGTATTGTATATCTGTCAATTCCATTTACATCTTTTTTTGTCTCAAATAATACCCTACTATTCCACAGGGAGTAGTTAATGTTACAAAGACTGTAGGTAGGCCACAGAAAAAATAATATGTTTTCCCTAAAGATTTTAGGAAAACATTTTTTTTAAATTGTGAATTTCTTATGGACAATTTGCTGGAATATCTATCAAAGTCTAAAAAAGTAGATACCTTGACAAAATGTAAAATATTCAACTAAAGCTTAATTTTAAATGGATTTAGTACATGTCGATATTAGTTGTTTGACAGTCTGTTGTTTACACCCAATGTACATAACCATGTTTTTATGCCCTTCACCTTCGTGAGAAGGGTATATATAAGTTTGTCATTCCGTTTGTAATTTCTATAATATAATTTTCCGACCCTATAAAGTATATATATTCTGGATC
>NC_060951.1:29505195-29520572 GCF_022045245.1 Lucilia cuprina
GACTAGACTATAGACTAGACTATAGACTAGACTATAGACTAGACTATAGACTAGACTATAGACTAGACTATAGACTAGACTATGGACTAGACTAGACTATAGACTAGATTATATACTACACCATAGACTAGATTATAGACTAGACTATAGACTAGACTATAGACTAGATTATATACTAGACTATAGACTAGACTATAGACTAGACTAAAGACTAGACTATAGACTAGACTATAGACTAGACTATAGACTAGACTATGGACTAGACTATAGACTTGACTATATACTACACTATAGACTAGACTATAGACAAAACTATAGTATTGACTGTAGACAAAACTATAGTATTGAGTATAAAAAAAACTATAGTATTGACTATGGACAAAGCTATAGTCTTCACTATATACAAAACTATAGTCTTGACTATAGACAAAACTATTGTCAAGACTTGATTATAGACAAAACTATAATCTTGACCATAGACAAAACTATAGTCTTAACTACAGACAAAACGATTGTCTTGCCTACAGAAAAAGCTATAGTCCCGACTATAGACAAAACTAAAATCTTGATTATAGACAAAACTAAAGTCTTCACTATAGACAAAACTTTAGTCTTGACTATAGACAAAACTATAGTCTTGACTTTAGACAAAACTATAGTATTTACTATAGACAAAAGTAGTCCAGACTATAGTCCAACTATAGTTAATTACTAAAGACATTAATAAAGCATAAAAAAATTTAGATACCTCTTTGTATTAAACACCTCAACATATAGTATCAGAAATAGTTCCCAATCTTTATAATTTAAGAACGCTTGCTATTCCCACAAAAGTACCAACCATTTCATGCCCTCCACACAATGTATGTATCAGATTATCTAACGATATTCATATGTATGTATTTATGTATGTATATATGTGTATAAGGTTTTTATCTGCAGCTGTATTTTGCGAATAATATCAATAACAAATATTATTGTTGTTATTGATGGCGATGATGATAATGGTGATGTTGATGATGATGATGATGATATTTCATCTTGTATTATTTGATTGTAAATGTATTAATATACACGTGTTTGTATTGTATAACTAAGTCGTATTAAATTCAATTGTATTTATTATTATTGTATGTGTTTCTATAGAATTTCTGCAAAAGAAAAAACCATAAACCATTGAACGTAATCATTATGATTGTGAGTTGTTGTTAAAACCTTGGATAAATATTCAGTTTGGATATTGTATCTGATACGAATTGTATGTGTTTAAGTGATTCTTGGTTTTGTTTATGGTTTTCGAGTTTATAATGTGAAAATTTTATTTGTGAGGTTTGGTTTATATGAGTGGTTTTAGCTGCAACTGAGTAAATATCATAATGTGTTTGTCCCAAATTGCTCGAATGGGTTTAAAATATGTTTGAGGTTGAAAGAGATACTGATTGTATTAAAATTTAAAGACATAATGGAGTAAAATATATAAAAAGAGTTTTGTCTATCGATATAAACTTACCGTTGTTGTGAAATGTGTACCCTTACGTGATCCCAACAAGGAGCCACCAAATGATGCTTCTATTGTATAGCTATTGGTGATGCCTAGCATCCAGACCACAATACGTCCTGTGCCCTCTTTGCTGCGTTGAATTTTAAATTTACAATTTTCAAATGAAAACTTTAAAGCCGGAAACAGGAAATGAAAGAAAATAAATATTAAGAAAAATTATCAAGAATACCATATCAAAACTAAATGAAAAGCAAGACAAAAAAAGAATAAAACTTTGCCTTAATATAACAAACTAATTAAAAGCATAAAAAATTAAAAAATAAAAAGTAAATGATAAACTCTCGAGAAGAAAAAATAAAAACTTCACAATTTAAATGTGGACAAAGAATAACAAAACAAAAGAGAAAAAACTCAAGATTATTTGCACAACACTTGATGCAACACAACTATCCTTCTACTTAATGTAAGGTCTGTTGCTGGTGCTGCTGCTGCTTCTGTATATAATTACAATTTTACTACTTACCTTATCTGCCACATTTTTATGCAACATGAGTGGAAAAACTTGCTCGGTAAGTTTCTTTTCCGGATTACGTTTATTCTCACAGCCATAAATGAAAATATTGTGCCGGCGCGAGTGTGCGTGCATATCACAGTACATTGAAACACCACAATCATCAATCAGTCTGAAAGCGTTGAATATCCATACGCATAAAAAATGAAAGAAATGAAAATTAACGAAATAATTTTATATGAGTGAAAAAAAAAATGCAAAGAAAAAGTTGCAAATGAGAAATTAAAGTTAAATTGTTAATCAACACATCAATCAGAATTCAACACTACAAAGCAAATATCCATCAGTGGCAGGGACGTGCTTTAAGGGAGGGGAGGACTGTAATTAGTCTTCAGTCTGGAGTATAGTAAATCTAAAGACTACCCATTATATAGTCTAGTCTGTTCTATAGTCTAGTCTATAGTCTAGTCTATAGTCTAGTCTATAGTCTAGTCTATAGTCTAGTCTATAGTCTAGTCTATAGTCTAGTCTATAGTCTAGTCTATAGTCTAGTCTATAGTCTAGTCTATATTCTAGTCTATAGTCTAGTCTTTAGTCTAGTCTATAGTCTAGTCTATAGTTTATTCTATAGTCTTGTTTATAGTCTAGTCTAAATCCAACCTAACTAGTAGTCTGATCTAGTCCATCTCCAGAGTCCGAGTTATAATTTTGTATATAATGTGGGAAATAGTTCGGTTATAATCTGAGATATGATTCATAGTCTGTTCTATAGCCTGGTGTACATTCTAGTCTATAACGTGATCAATAGCGTGGCCTATAGTGCGGTCTAGAGTCTGGTCTATCGCCTGATCTATAGTAGTTTCTATAGTCTGGGCTATACTATATTGTCTGGTTTGCTCTAAAGCTTAGTGTATTATATTTAGTCTTGACTATATGATGGTCTGTCGCTTAGTCTATAGCCTATAGTCTAGTCTATAATCTAGTTAATAGTGTGATTTTCTACAGTCTGGTATACAGTCTGCCTTTGAGTTTTGAACACTCGAAAAATACTTATTAAGTTTAAAATTCTTATAAAAAGAAAACTAAATTACCTTTTAATTAAAGCTTTTGTATACCATATCGATGGATATGTTTCCCTTATAACCGTACGATACTGACGATTTAAATCCTTGCCCGTCAGCGAATTTCGTGTATTGCCTACAATAACACCGTCTGGATTCAGCATTGGTATCAGTTTGAAAATGAATTTGTGTCGCAAACGTTTGGCCACACTCGATTCGCCCGTTATGAAATCCATTAAACCTTTCATCATCCAAGAGGATGGTGTCTCGCTGGGATGTACACGTGCCGATACAACAATGGATTTTTTGCGCTAAAAATTTAGTTCGTTTGAAGTTTTTTTGTTCGAGAAAAATAAACAAAAGAAGTAAAAGAATAAAAATATATTAAATTTCATTATTTTTCTATGGTGGCTGGTGGTTCTTTTTATATATATATTTATATAGAGTTTTTTTGGTGACATAATTTATACAGATGCAAATATTTTCATAACAAGAGTTGTCCCCAACTAACTGGGATGTACTCTACGATTTTTGTTGGAAAACAAATGTTCATTTTAAACAAAGAGCCAAAAACCGTGTTAACTTTTTATATGATAAATGTATCAAGTTATTATTGTTCCGATGTGACAAACTAATGTGACCATTGCATATTGTAGTGCATCACTCATACAAATAAAAAAGTAAAACTTTAGTTTGTTTTTGATATTAAAATATTTGTTATTTTATAGCTTTCGTTTTTATTATCACTTTGTTTGTTGTTGCGGGTATATTTATTGCAAAAGTTAGAATAATTTTAAAAGTTTTATTATTACAATAATACGAATAAGATAGATACTAAATATTTAGTACATATAACTATTGTCTATTGTTATAAATAAAAAAATTGTAATATGTACTAATAAAAAAACAATTTGCTCAAGCAGTTAAATGGATACTTTATTGCAAATCTTGTATTCTCTACTAAAAACTGAATTGGAGAAAAGTTTTTCATTACAAAAATACCCAGAAAAAGTAAAGACTATATTCCAGGCTGTAAGACTATAGTCCAAACTGTAGTTTAAAATATAGTTAGACCATAATCTAGACAATAGCTCATACCATAGCTCAGACTTTAGTCCAAACCAAAGTCAGAATATAGTTCAGACTATAGTGCAGACAAAAGTTTAGACTATAGTCCAGTTTATAGTACAGATAAAAGTTCGGGCTGTAGTCCAGACTAAAGTTCAGACTATAGTGTAGAATAAAGTTCATACCATAGTCTAGATTAAAGCTCAGTTTATAGTCCAGTCTATAGTTTCGAATAGTCCAGACTATAGTTCAGGCTATCGTCCATAGCGCAGGCAGTAGTTCAGATTATGGACCATAGTTCTGACTACAGTCCAGTCTAAAGTTCTGACTTTAGTCCAGACTATAGTTCATACTATAGTTCTGACTATAGTCCAGACTATAGTTCTGACTATAGTCCAGATTATAGTTCTGACTATAGTCCAGACTATAGTTCTGACTATAGTCCAGAATATAGTTCTGACTATAGTCCAGACTATAGTTCTGACAATAGTCCATATTATAGTTTTGAATATAGTGCAGGCTGTAGTTCAGACTATAGTCCAGACTATAGTTCTGACTAAAGTCCAGACTAAAGTTCCGACTATTGTTAAACTAAAGTTCAGACTATTTTTCAGACTATAGTGCAGACTGTAGTTCAGACTATAGACCATAGTTCTGACTACTGTCCAGACTATAGTTCACACTTTAGTTATGACTATAGTCTAGACTAAAGTTCACACCATAGTCCAGTCCATAGTCCTCTCTGAATTCCAAAATATATAGTTCAGACTATAGTCCAGACCATAGTTAAGAACTTATAGTCTGAACTTAAGTCTGGACTTAAGTTCAGACTATAAGTTCTGACTATAGTCCAGACTAAAGTTCCGACTATTGTTCAGACTAAATTTCAGACCATAGTCCAGTCTATAGTCCTCTCTGTATTCCAAAATATATAGTTCAGACTATAGTCCAGATCATAGTTAAGACTATAGTCCAGACTTAAGTTCAGACTTTAGTCCAGACTTAAGTTCAGACTTTAGTCCAGACTAAAGTTCAGACTATTTTCCAGTCTATAGTCCAAACTATAGTCCGTTCTATAGTTTAGAATAGTCCAGAATACAGTTCCGACTATATACCAAAATAAAGCGCAGACTTTAGTTTCACTATAGCGTATATTGTAGTTTAGACTATAGTCCAAACTATAGTGAAGTCTACAATTAGACTATAGTCCAGACTTTAGTTCAGACCATAATTTCGATTTTTTTAATCAAGATGAAAGTTCATATCATAGTTCAGACAATATCCCAGACTAAAGTCCAGATATTAGTTTAAACTAACACACTATATCTGGATTATGGACTAGCCCATTGTCCAGACTACAGACAAGACGTTAGTCCGGAATAGAGAATATATTTCAGTTCTAACTAAAGTCAAGATTGTTTTTCCAGACTATAGTCTAGACAAAAGGCTAGATTTTAGTCCAGAATATAGGCCTAGCTGTAGAGTAGATTGTTCTCCATACTACAAACTAGACTATAGCTTATACTGACTAAACTATAGTCTAGTTTCCAAGATTAACACTAGCCCAGACCATAGTCCAGATAAGTGTCTAATATAAATAAGGCAATAGTCCACAATAAGGCTAGACTTTAAAGAGGAATAAGGAATAGGTCATGTCCCAGATTATAGTGAAAACTATACATAATATTGAATATTTTATAGTAGTCATTGAACGTCAAGTGTAAAATTGTTGTTTTTCTTTTGTTTCAACAAAAATGTTCATACTGCAAACAACAACAAAAGTTACAAAAAAAGTCGTTGGTTGTAATTAAAGAGTAATTTTCATTGCATTCCAATTCATTAAATTGCCAACAACAACAGCAACAAAACACAATGTTTGTTTTTCAATGAGAAAAATTTACATTTCACGCCTTTACAAAAACAAAAAAGAGAACAACAACAGCAACATCGTCAACATTTTATAATGACAGTTAGCAATGTTTGACATTCTTGTGGAGCACTAATTAAACCATTGTTTTATTATTATTTTCTGCTTGTATTTTTAATAAAAACAAAATGTCACTTGACATACAGAAGCGACAATATATATCGGAGTAATAATAGTAGGGATATTCATAAGAAGTTGGCCAAAAACAGGAAAATATATAATTAAAACACAAAAGTTTTATTAATTTTTATACTTTTCCTTATAGACTGTGATTACCCCTACTTTGTTTTTACATAAATTTACATACACCAGCAATGCATCGTATTCTGATGAGTTGCCACAAATTATGCCTCACAGTTTTCTAGTCAACAACATCATCGTCATTATGTTATACCAACAAACTAACAGCGAACTAAATCAACAAAAAATAATAATGTAGAGGAAAATGGTTTGGGAAGTATACTGAATGCATCCTTTTGTATCCTACAAAACATTTGCATAATACAATATTGTTTGTATTAGTGGAATATATGGTAAATTTGCATTGTATGTAGTAAGTAACACCTAGGCACAAGTTTAAAATAAACATATTTAACAGATACGTTTAATATTTAGATAATTAGATAAATGACGAAAAATGAGATAAATGAAATTACAAATTTTAGAATGTGTTAGAAATATTTAACAGTTTTTTTTTCAAACAACTTTAAATGAGATTAACTAACAATAGTTTAAAAATATACCTTAATCTAAGCCATACACAGGACATAAATATAGAGACAGATGGACAGACGGACAGACAGACAGACAGACAGACAGACAGACAGACAGACGGACAGACAGGCGGACAGACGGACAGACAGACAGACAGACAGACAGACAGACAGACAGACAGACGGACAGATGGACAGACGGACAGACAGACAGACAGACGGACAGATGGACAGACGGACAGACAGACAGACAGACAGACAGACAGACAGACAGACAGACATACATACATAAATACATACATACATACATACATACATACATACATACATACATACATACATACATACATACATACATAAATACATACATACATACATACATACATACATACATACATACATACATACATACATACAGACAGATAGATATATAGATAGATAGATAGATAGATAGATAGATAGATAGATAGATAGATAGATATATAGATAGATAGATAGATAGATAGATAGATAGATAGATAGATAGATAGATCGATAGATAGATAGATAGATAGATAGATAGATAGATAGATAGATAGATAGATAGATAGATCGATAGATCGATAGATAGATAGATAGATAGATAGATAGATAGATAGATAGATAGATAGATAGATAGATAGATAGATACATATATAGATATATAGTTAGATAGATAGATAGATAGATAGATAGATAGATAGATAGATAGATAGATAGATAGATAAATAGATAGTTATATAAATATATAGATAGATAAATAGATAGATAGATAGATAGATAGATAGATAGATAGATAGATAGATAGATAGATAGATAGATATGTAGATAGGTAGGTAGATAAATAGATAGATAAACTAGTCAACATCATTAATCCATAGTAAGTAGACCGGTAAATAGATTACAAACTAGACAATAGTCAATAGAATAAAATAGTCTATAGTCTAATCCATTGACTACTCCATAAGCTAGTCTGTAGACTAGTTAATATATATAGTTAATATACTACTCAAAAACTAGTTACTAAATTGTACGGATTATTGATTAAAAAAGTAAAAAAAAGCAAGTTTTCTTTTAAATACACAGAAATTGCAATTTTAAAATTGAAATTTTCCATTTCACGCAACCCTTACGTTTGAATTGGTTTGGTTTCATCACACTAGTAATAATTTGTTGCAATTGTACAATGTTGAAAAATATTTATGCAATAAACGAATGCTGTTGCAAGACGATGTGGTAAATTGGCAACAATATGTTGCACAACATAGTTTCACAGACACACCATCAAATTGCTATAAAATTTTGTTAAGAGCTCATCGTTGCAAACTAAGCGAGCTATTTGTTAGTTAATAAAACATGTAACGAGGAATTTTATGCTGATGAGGAAATACTTTAGTACAGGGTAGTATATGAATGTTTTTTGTTTTTAATCTATTCGAACATAAGAAATACTACAAACTTAAGCTGGAATTTTAAATGAAAATTTAATTTGCAAAATGTAAATTCTCAATGAAAATTTAAGATGAATAAGACATATATGTTGTAAATATTTAAGAATTTTTAGATTTATTTTATTTTCTTCTTATACCTAATTAAGTATTCACAGGAATTTCAGCAATTAACCTACAATTCCATATTCAACAGAAATAATAATTAAAACTCTCATTCCTTTTGTGCATTTCATTCTTATAGGTTATGCAACCGCAACCAGTTGCCCACGTAGTATTCGAGTTGTTTACGAGTGAAGTACGATTTTAATTACTATTGCCTTCAAAATTTAAACCTCTTGGTAAAATAAAATGATTCTGCAATTTATGGTTTTAAGACTTTAAGCACGTTTTCCTAGCATATGCTATAGAAAAAATACGCATTTTCTTAACTTCCTTTTTAAAACACTGAAAATGAAAAGCATGTTCGAAGCAAGAATTGCTGCCGATTTCATAGTTTAGTCTATAGTCTAGTCTATAGTCCAGTCTATAGTCTAGTCTATAGTCTAGTCTATAGTCTAGTCTATAGTCTAGTCTATAGTCTAGTCTATAGTCTAGTCTATAGTCTAGTCTATAGTCTAGTCTATAGTCTAGTCTATAGTCTAGTCTATAGTCTAGTCTATAGTCTAGTCTATAGTCTAGTCTATAGTCTAGTCTATAGTCTAGTCTATAGTCTAGTCTATAGTCTAGTCTATAGTCTAGTCTATAGTCTAGTCTATAGTCTAGTCTATAGTCTAGTCTATAGTCTAGTCTATAGTCTAGTCTATAGTCTAGTCTATAGTCTAGTCTATAGTCTAGTCTATAGTCTAGTCTATAGTCTAGTCTATAGTCTAGTCTATAGTCTAGTCTATAGTCTAGTCTATAGTCTAGTCTATAGTCTAGTCTATAGTCTAGTCTATAGTCTAGTCTATAGTCTAGTCTATAGTCTAGTCTATAGTCTAGTCTATAGTCTAGTCTATAGTCTAGTCTATAGTCTAGTCTATAGTCTAGTCTATAGTCTAGTCTATAGTCTAGTCTATAGTCTAGTCTATAGTCTAGTCTATAGTCTAGTCTATAGTCTAGTCTATAGTCTAGTCTATAGTCTAGTCTATAGTCTAGTCTATAGTCTAGTCTATAGTCTAGTCTATAGTCTAGTCTATAGTCTAGTCTATAGTCTAGTCTATAGTCTAGTCTATAGTCTAGTCTATAGTCTAGTCTATAGTCTAGTCTATAGTCTAGTCTATAGTCTAGTCTATAGTCTAGTCTATAGTCTAGTCTATAGTCTAGTCTATAGTCTAGTCTATAGTCTAGTCTATAGTCTAGTCTATAGTCTAGTCTATAGTCTAGTCTATAGTCTAGTCTATAGTCTAGTCTATAGTCTAGTCTATAGTCTAGTCTATAGTCTAGTCTATAGTCTAGTCTATAGTCTAGTCTATAGTCTAGTCTATAGTCTAGTCTATAGTCTAGTCTATAGTCTAGTCTATAGTCTAGTCTATAGTCTAGTCTATAGTCTAGTCTATAGTCTAGTCTATAGTTTAGTCTTTAGTCTAGTCTATAGTTTAGTCTTTAGTCTAGTCTATAGTCTAGTCTATAGTCTGGTCTATAGTCTAGTCTATTGTCTAGTCTACAGTATAGTCTATTGTCTAGTCTACAGTATAGTCTAGTCTATAGTCTAGTGTATAGTCTAGTCTATAGTCAAGTGTATAGTCTAGTGTATAGTCTAGAGTATAGTCTAGTCTATAGTCTTGTGTATAGTCTAGTGTATAGTCTAGAGTATAGTCTATAGTAAGGTCTAATCTATAATTTATGTTTCCTTAAGTTTCTCGAGACCCTCTAAGAGAAACTTTTAAATCCTTCAAAAGCAATCATGTAGTTGTAATTAACAGTTTTATTCCTGTAAATGAAGATTTCATTACAATACCATGCTCATAGTTAGCAACCTTTTATGTTGTTCTTAACACAAAAACGCAGTAATCAAAAATCAGTAAACCATAACAAGACCTTTTTATATTCTTTTGCGTTTTTCTCAGTTGTTGGTTTCTATAAACTACTATTGTCTGTTGTTATACTACAAGCCTCCAAAAAGTAATTATTGATGGTATCATCATTGAAAAGCAAATTTCCGGTAAAAGTGGAAACTTGTTTTCAACTCTTTTGTTAAGTTTTCTTTAAAATGACGATGAGGATGATGAAGGTAGCTTGAACAAGATTTTTCTACTTAAGAAACTTTTAACTTGTAGGAAAAATGAAACGTTTCTTCTATTGTTAATATGGTGGGAAGGGGGTGGCAATTTTCCCACATTTCCATAAAGTAAGAACACAAAGTTATTTTAGTAGTTTTATTACTAAGAACATTGTTTCATTGAAAAGAATGAAGCAATGGGAAGAAAATCTTTTATACCTTAAAATTGAAAATTATTTGATATGATTAAATTTTTTTAAGTTTGAGTTTTTGTAGGAAATTAAAAAAAAAACACTTTTAGTGATATTTTTCTAAAATTTCTTTTAATTCTGTTTTTATAGAAATATTTAGTTTTTTTGCAAATAATTTTTAAAAAATTTCCTAATTAATGTAAGATTTTTCGAAAAATCCTCCTGAGAAATTTCTGAAAATATCTCTTTTTATAAACAATTTTTGTTTATTTCCCATTTTTAATAAAGAATTTTCGAAAATGTTTACTTTTTATAGAAATTTTCCTTTTATACGAAAATTTATCTTTTATATAGAAAATTGTTTAAAAATTACTCTTTCCATAGATTTTTTTTTAAAAAATTTCAGATTTTATAAAAAAACACTTTTCGGACATTTTTTAATATTTCCCTTTTTGTGAAGACTTTGAAAATTTACTTTTTTATAGAGTTTTTCAAATGTCCCTTTCTACCGTATTTTTTGAAAAATGTCCCTTTTTCTAGTGATTTCAAAAATGTCCCTTTTTGTACAGTTTTTATTTTTTAAAGAAATTTCGAAAATTTCCCTTCTTATAGAGACTTCAAAAATGTCCCTTCTTGTAAAGTTTTTTTTGTAAACTTTGCTTTTTGAAAATTTCCCTTTCTATAAGGACTTTTTAAACATTTCTTTGTATATACTTTGAATATTTCCCTTTTTAAAGATACTTTTAAAATTTACTTCGAAAATTTTCCTTTTTGTAGAGTTTTTTAAAAAACATTGCTTTTTATAGAGACTTTTTCAAAATTTCCCTTTTTATAGAAACTACGAAAATTTACCTTATTGTAGAGTCTTTGAAGACGTTGCTTTTTATAGAGACTTTTTGAAAATTTCCCCTTTTACTAGATATTTCGAAAATTTTCGATTTCCCTTTTTTTAGAAAACGTTATTTTTTATAGAGACTTTTTGAAAATGTCCCCTTTTATAGAGATTTTGAAAATTTCCCATTTTATATAGACTTTTTAAAGATTTCTTTATAGAGATCTCGCAAATTTCCCTTTTTAAAAAAACTTTAAAAATTTTCCCTTCTATAGACTGTCAAAAAGTTTTCGAAATCTCTATCTTTCTTTTTTTTAGAGTTTTTAGAAAATATTGTTTTTATAGAGACTTCGAAAGTTTCCCTTTTTGTAAAGTTTTTTAGAAGACGTTGCTTTTTATAGAGACTTTTTAAAAAATTTTCTTTTAATAGATATTTAAAAAATTTCCCTTCTAATAGAGATTTTTAGAAAATTTCTTTGTAGAGACTTCGAAAATTTTCCTTTCTATTCCTTCTCTATACTTTTAAAAAATTTCTCTTTTTGTAGATTTCGAAAATTTCCCTTTTTGGTAAGTTTATTAGAAAACGTGGCTTTTTATAATTTTTATTTTAATTTTCTTGTTCATATAGATTTTGAAATTTATTTATACAGACTTTTTGAAAATTTCCCTTTAAATGGAGATTTTTTGAAAATTTCCCTTTTTAAAGAAATTTTTCGAAAATTTTCCTTTTTAAAAAGATTTTTAAAAAAAATCCCTTTTTGTAGAGACTTTTCAAAAATTACCATTTTAAAGAGACTTCAAAAATGTCTTTTTTATACATAGTTTTTAAAAAAATCCTCTTTTTATTGTGACTTTAAAAAATGTCCCTTTTTATACACGATTTCCCTTTTTATAGAAAAATTTCCCTTTTTATAAAGACTTTTTAAAAATTGTGCTTTTTATAATAGATTTTTTGAAAGTTTCTTTTTTACAGAGAATTTTTTAAAATTTCCCTTTATAGAAAAGTTTAGAATTTATCCTTTTTTATAGAATATTTTTTTTTATTTTTATTTCCTTTTTTAAAGTTATTTTTAGAAAATTTACAGAGACTTTAAAAAGTGTCGTTTTTTATAGAGACTTTCTGAAATTGTCCCTTTTTATAGATACTTTTCAAAAAATTTCCTTTTTATAGAAATTTTTCGAAAATTTCCTTTTTTATACAGATTTTTTCAAAATATCCCTTTTACTGAAGATTTTTTGAAAATTTTCCTTTTTTATATTGACTTTGGAAAAGTAACGATTTATAGAGACTTCGAAGATTTCCCTTTTTATACAGACTATCTGAAAATTGCCATTTTTATAAGGATTTTTGGAAAATTTCCCTTTATAGAAAAGTTTAAAATAATTAATTTTTTCAAGAAGACACTTTAACAATTTCTCTGTTTAAAGAGACTTTTCGAAAGTTTTCCTTTTTAATGAGATTTTTCGAAAAGTGTCCTTTTTTTAGAGACTAAAAAAATATTCCTTTTTGCAGATTTTTTATACAGATTTTTCGAAAATTCCTCTTTTTAAAGTAATTTTTTGAAAATTTCTCTTTTTAAAGAGACTTATAGGAACCTTTATATAGAGACTTTACAAAGTGTCCTTTTTTTAGGAGACTTCGATAATTTTCCTTTTTGCAGACACTTTAACAATTTCTCTGTTTAAAGAGACTTTTCAAAAGTTTTCCTTTTTAAAGAGATTTTTCGAAAATTTCCCTTATTTTGGAGATTTTAGAAAGTGTCCTTTTTTTAAAGACTAAAAAAATATTCCTTTTTGCAGATACTTTATTATGGAGACTTTAGAAAGTGTCCTTTTTTAAAGACTTCGAAAATTTTCCTTATTATAGAGTCTTTGAAAATTTCTTTGTTTAAAGAGACTTTTCGAAAATTTCCCTTTTTATAGAAATTTTTCCGAAATTTGCCTTTTTATATAGACTTTTCAAAAATTTCCCAATTTCTAAAAATTTTTCAAAAATTTCCCTTTTAATAGATAATTTTTAAAAATTTTTCATTTAAAAGATTGCTTTTCAAAATTTCCCTTTTTATAGAAAACTTTTTATTCCTTTAATTGTCTGCCTAAATTTGCTCATTTCTTCTAAAACATCATTAAAAAAGAGCTCTTGTCCTTAATCTTAATTGACTTCTTTTGTGGTTTCTAACCATTAACAATATCATCATCGTCTTTAAAACGACATCATTAATGCCAATGAGTTTCATTTGAATTTCTTGGTGTTTTTTTTTCATCTTTACTTTCCTATTTAAAACTTTTTATTTGTTTAACAAATTGTTAACAAATTCGTAATTGAGAACCAGAACACAAATAAAACCATGCTGCAGTCAGTCACACTTTGTTGAAAAACTTAATGGACTAATTAACAATTATTTTAAATTGTATTTAAACATTTAAAAAAAAAACAACCAAAACAACCAAACAAATTGTACTTAATTAGTAATTTAGACAATAAAAATGTTAATTAATACTTTAGCTGATTTCTGGGGAATAATTGTAAAAGATGTTTAACTTTATAAGAGGGTAAAGTGGTGATTCCTACTATTTCCGCTAAAAGAATCATTTGATTGAGATTCAATACAATTTCCCTTTTCATTTCATTGATCAAAATTCAGATCCATAAACCATCTTTAGTTTAAGGCAATATGTTGCTGTGATATGTTGCTCCTTTCAAAAAAAAAAAAAAAAAAAACATTATTTATTAACTCACTTACCTTCATAACTTCTTCATTTGCCACGGGCGTTGTAACAGTTAAATAATAAACATTATTACCCGCCAATGTACGACACAATAATCTCAATTTACAAAATTTCGATTTAATTGGATTTTTTTGTATTTCCATTAAATAATCCTGTAAAATAAATTAAAAAATGAAAAGAATAAATAAATTTACTACAATACAAATATACAAACATATACATTTACAATTAAACGAAATGCTGCAAGCATTTTTGTCTATAAAATTAAGTGTTTTTATGGGCAAAAAAAAAAAAAAACAAGAAAAATACAATTGAAAAACAATTTTTATTGCATTTTAATTAATGTCATTTATGGCTTTTATTTAATGGCCTACTCGACTATTGTTTATGGGCCTTTTTCTCTTTACGTTATAACAATTTATTGAATATGTAATAATAAAAAAATAATAAATATTAAAAAATTTAACCCTGAAGCCTTGAAAAGGGTTTTTTTTTTTCGTTATAATTTAATTTTAAAAATGTTAACAGTTGCGAGAAGGTATTGAAAATTTGTTTGCTATTCCCAATTTTTTCTGAGTAAAGTGCGGATTGTTAAATAATGTTACTTCGCTAATGTGTTCATTTATTATCTGTTGTCCTTAAGAAAAGTTTTTAAATCTATAGGTTAAATAATAAAATTAAATAAAATCTGTTGAAACACTCCTTTACAGAATTTTCCGGAAATATATTTTATTTGCCAGAGTATTTGTAAATGTTTCATTTTAACAGATGATACTAATGAATTGACTTAATACTGTTGTGGTGGGAATTTTAAAATAATTTATTTAATTGAAATAAATGAATTAAATTCGAAAATAAAGGGGGAATACAGCAAAAACACAAAAGCACTTCTAATTGGCATCTTAAAGCAGAGATGAACGTGCCTTCACACGTACGTAATCTCTATCATGTCTGTGTGTAAGCTAGGTAGGTGTCACTTTTAGTAGATTTTCGCTTTAATGCATAACGATCAGCCATGGAAAATTATTAGAATTACTAGACTGTAGAATAGCCTATAGACTATAGACTATAGACCTATAGACTAGACTATAGACTAGACTATAGACTAGACTATAGACTAGACTATAGACTAGACTATAGACTAGACTATAGACTAGACTATAGACTAGACTATAGA
>NC_060951.1:29520672-29521934 GCF_022045245.1 Lucilia cuprina
CTAGAACTGAACTAGAACTGAACTAGAACTGAACTAGAACTGAACTAGAACTGAACTAGAACTGAACCAGAACTGAACTAGAACTGAACTAGAACTGCACTAGAACTGTACTAGAACTGAACTAGAAATGAACTACAACTGAACTAGAACTGAACTAGAAACAAACTAAAATCAAACATCTCTATTAATTTCATTCTCAGATTTTCCATTGTCAACTTAATCAAATCGGACAGTTTATATAATGAGGGTATGCGTCCCGTTATGTATTCCACGACAAATGCCAAAACAAAAAATATTGGTTGGACACGTTGTGGCAATAACATTTGCTATTACCGTAACGATGATGAGTAAGTTTTAAAAAGAAGTAAATCAATATTTTTTATAAGTGATAATCCAAATGTAATTTATATAATCTGCTGTTATCCACAAAGGATATTTTATTATAATATTTCTTATCTTTTTTCACTTTTTCTTCTCATTTTCTTTTAACTTTTTTTCTAGCAGCCAGCCTAGTGAAGATGATGAGGATAATTCCTCTTATACCTTGACCTTTAATATTGAATTTGAACATGATAATGATACAGTATTTTTTGCACACAGTTATCCTTATACTTATAGTGATTTACAGGTGAGTTGGTCAAATTTTAAAATATTTAAACATTTTCAAACATAGTACGGACGTTAGGCGACTAGCTTCAATGTACATGTTTAAGAGTTATGTTAACGAGTAAATAATTCTTCATTGTCAGCACAAATGATTGCAAAGATTTTAGGTTTGGTCAAAATAGGATTAATACAGCTAGGTTACCCAAGAACCGTTTGCTAAATTTTAAAAAACATATTGTATTTTAAAAAGGTTTTATGGTCCGATGTTTAGAAACTCAGTTTTCAGTTTCATTTATAGTCTCTAACATCGGAATACTCTACCACTCCTCTCCTTTTGTAAATATTTAATGATTCGAAGACTTACCTTTTATAATTCAAATAGATCTGAAAAAAAAGATTTTAAAAGAATATTAGAACAATTATATAGAAACTTTATAGATATTCAAAATAACTAAAAAACGATCAAAGGTAACCGATTTTATTTGCTTGTAAGTCTATTAGCTGTGTAACTCTCTTTTTTCTCTTTTAACCAATCTATAGTCTAGTAAATATTCTAGTCTATAGTCTTGTCTATAGTCTAGTCTATAGTCTAGTCTATAGTCTAGTCTATAGTCTAGTCTATAGTCTAGTCTATAGTCTAGTCTATAGTCTAGTCT
>NC_060951.1:29522034-29541809 GCF_022045245.1 Lucilia cuprina
TTCAGTTCTAGTTCAGTTCTAGTTCAGTTCTAGTTCAGTTCTAGTTCAGTTCTAGTTCAGTTCTAGTTCAGTTCTAGTTCAGTTTTAGTTCAGGTCTAGTTCAGTTCTGGTTCAGTTCTGGTTCAGTTCTGGTTCAGTTCTGGTTCAGTTCTATTTCCTAAATTAAAATTTTTTCTCCTCACCTATAAATCATATTTTTCTTTGTCCTTTTCACTCGGAAATAAAACCATTGCTTCGATCGGCTGGTATACAAATCGGGCCTCAGATACAGCTCATAATAAGTTGGGGTAATTTGTATGGCTTTGGCTAAATTGCCCGATTCGAAACGTGATTCAAATTCCAAACCATCATATTCTTCGGCATTGTAAGGATGGCAATTTGTCAGAAACTTTGAACCTCCAACCGCTGAGCGACTAAACTGTGGTAAATAAGTAAATTTATTTGATTTATCAACATTTATAGGATTCGAATTTGTAAATTTTGCACGATCTTGATAATCACTAATACTACTATAGGGTGTTGAATTTTGTGAGGAATAAACACTATTATAGCTAAGATCTTGAGGGGACGATGATAAGGAGTTATCGGGTGAAGATGGATTTAAGATATCAGGAGAATTTTTGCAGGATTTCGTTTTAAGCTGGGAAGTTTGGCGTTTTGGCGAAGGAGAAGATAATTTTGCTAATTCCGAAAGATTTATGGACATATCGGGATTGAATAAAGGATTCGTCTTTATTTTTCTATAGGCATCTGGTGAGGAGGTTAAATTTTCTAGGGAATAGAGAACATTATCATCTGCATCAATTTCTCCATCTGTATTTTGGTAAGTGCTAGTGCTAGAACTACTTAAATCTATTTGCAGGCCTGCATTAAGTCTTACGGGCGGTATGGCTTTCATTTGTTGGGCCTTGACATTTTTATCGATTTGTGTTTTTATAAAAGTGGGCGTGGCAGCCATGTATTCTGGCGATTTGTCCGCCCATATACTATCGATCTCCTCCTCTGTTATCACCGTTTCCTCAATGGGTTTTTTGCATTTGTGTTTTTTGTGCGTTTTTGATTTTGATTCCGATTTATCACCATCCTCTGCTCTCTCGGCATTAAAAGTTTTATCCGCTTCTTCTTCGGTATCCTCATCTTCTTCCTCCTCCTCGTCGTCATCTTCATCGTCATCATCTTCCTCATTGGAGTTGCTGGAAGATCTTTGTTCTAGAGTGTTCAAAAGATTCGTTATGGTCTGTTGAACTTTTTTATCATGACCTAAGATTGAGTGCATATCGGGTGATGAGACTTGTGATTCGCAGGAGGAGACATCGGAGTCACTGGAATCATCGGGTATGTGGATTTTTGATCTAGATTTTTTTGTTTTATCCTGCAGGAGAAGAAGAAGTCAAGAAGTTGGCAGATTGGTTTCACACAATTATAACTTTTTAATGAATACAGTAAAAAAAAATCCACAATCAGTAACCATTCCTTAACTTAAGGGTTATTTTGGGTTAGTTTGTTTTTTCAGTATTGCTTTATTAACTTTCAAATCTTTTCAATTTCTTTATCTTTATTTGTGTTTGCCTTATTAACCAAATTTATTTAATTAATTTCTTAACTAACTAATAGCCAAAAATTTAATTAATTGTAGAAATTCTTACATATAGTTTTACCAAAACACCCCCGACCAGTCGAAATAAATTGATGTCTATTAAACTGTCTGGCATGCAATTTATTTTGTTCTTTTTTTTCAATACAAACATCATTTAAAACTTTGTATTAGTTCAAATTAATTAAAACCAAAACAAAAGGAATATTAGAAAGAAATTAAGAAAATAAACTATTTTTCATTGAAAAAATCTTTGTTTATTACACAGGCAAGAGTTTTTTTTGTTGCTTTTGCTATTTTCAATTTAATTAAAATTTTTTGTTAAGAAAAGAGAATCTAATTAAAACTGTTGTAAACGAATTAAAATTGCTGTATAGCATTCGTATTTGAAAAATAAAAAATTCGAAATATAGTTGGAAAGTTTTAAAATTTGTATAGCAATTTCGAAAAAAAATCTACCTTATATTTTAGATCCTTTTCTGTTCAAATACTGTTAAAGTTCTGTTCTAGTTCTGTTGTAGTTCTGTTCTAGTTCTGTTCTAGTTCTGTTCTAGTTCTGTTCTAGTTCTGTTCTAGTTCTGTTCTAGTTCTGTTCTAGTTCTGTTCTAGTTCTGTTCTAGTTCTGTTCTAGTTCTGTTCTAGTTCTGTTCTAGTTCTGTTCTAATTCTGTTCTAGTTAAGTTCTAGTTCTGTTCCAGTTCTGTTCTAGTTCTGATCTAGTTATGTTCTAGTTCTGATCTAGTTCTGTTCTAGTTCTGTTCTATGATTTGATTGTTTTAAATGTCTGTTTCAACGCCTTAAATTTACCTTGAATACAGTTTCGGGACAACAAAAGAAAACATTTTTCAGACAAAAAAACTTTTGTTGACAGCAACTTTTCAACGCCAAAATGAATCCACCTACTTTGTTTTTATTTGTTTTAGTTTATATCTGTCGGGGATTTTTATGACTTTAATTGTTGTTTTGTTCTTGTTGTAGTCTTGTCAACAAATGTAACTTAAGCAGCGTTTTGTTTGTTACTTTTAAAAATAAACTCGGATACAACCGAGTTTATGGCAAGTTAATCTGTATGCTGGGTGATTGCACAAATGTGGCGTTTTTTATAAAAACTAGTTTTATTCTCTAAAAGTTTAAATATTTATTTAAATATTCTTTATTTAACAATAATTTACAATTTAAAATAATTTAGTTTGTTTTTCTTATTGTAGGTCATTGAAGAGCGAATAAAACACATTCCGAATGTACCATTACAACCAGAACCATTTTACCAACAGACAGGCAATGAATTAAAACCAAATCCGGTTGGTGAAGAAAATGGCATTGTTGTCTTCAACTACAATCCTATAAGTGCTGTTAACTATGTGAGTACAATAGCAGCAACAAGAACAACAACATAAAACCATTAAAATGTTAACGATATAATAGCAGTAGAAAAATTAAAGATTTTAATGAAGATTAAAATAATGTTCTTCTTTTAAAAGTAGTTGCTTTTTTGTTATGTTAATGATAATGAGAATGCAAAATTTTTTGCAAATATTGTTAAATATTTTTTTTGTATTCGCTTGCAAAGTATGAAGTTTAGCCTTTACTAACTGAAATAATAACAACAAGAACTTAAATAAACAAGCACAAACAAACACTTGCATGAATAGCAAATAGTACTACAAATAACTGTAAACAAACAACATTCACTTACTCCCACCTCTCTTCATATGTACACTTGTACGTATCAGTAACATTAATGCCTGAAAGTTAAGAAACAAGCAAAAAAACACTCTTCGTTTTTAAAAGGTACAAGAACGAGTAATGTATAAAACAACAACAACAACAACAATCAGCAAACAAACATCCAAACACATAAGTAAATAGTTGAATGAAATGTGTTTTTATTGTTAATATTACGTATACGTCTAGGTGGTTATTGTATATGTGTACTTCTCTTTGCAAAACATAACAAACCACAACAACAACAATGATATTTCGCAATGAAATAAACCCCAGTACAAAAAAGAGTCAAATACAACAACGACAACAACATTACATTAAATGAGTTTTTTTCAAATGTGTGTTACACACTTACAGAGAAATACTTTTATATTTATTTTTTACTTTGCAATAATAACAACAACATGCAAAAGCCTTAAACTTGTACAAGTACAAACAACAAAGAATGTCATTCAAAGAAAATATAAAAACAAATTTAAATGGAAATAAAAATAAAAAACGAACAACGACATTAATAAAAAATAAACATTTACTACCTGCTTTTCAATTTCTTTATCTTTGTATAGGAAGTAGAAGAAGGCAACAAAAAAGAAGAGAATAAAACGTTTGCTCTTTTATTTGTGTTTTCTTTTATTAAATGCAAAATAATTCACCTTTTTATAGACTCTCCTACGCAAAAAAGAAAAATAAATACGATTTTTGTAACAAATGGTTCAAACAGAACTTGAACAGTACTAAAGCAGATTTAGAACAGAACTAGAACAGAACTAGAACAGAACTAGAACAGAACTAGAACAGAACTAGAACAGAACTAGAACAGAACTAGAACAGAACTAGAACAGAACAAGAACAGAACTAGAACAGAACTAGAACAGAACTAGAACAGAACTAGAACAGAACTAGAACAGAACTAGAACAGAACTAGAACAGAACTAGAACAGAACTAGAACAGAACTATAACAGAACAAAAACAGAACTATAACAGACCTAGAACAGAATTTTTAACTTTTTACGTGATTTCATTCCTTAAAATTTTTGCCTTAGACATTTTTGTCAACTAAAATAGTGGCTTTACAACAAATAAACGAAACACTTTGATTTTATTTATTAAATTACAATTAGGTACACTACAACAACAAAAACCTCCTTCTTTATGACATTTAATGAGTGAATAAATGACAAAGGGAGAAAAATAAGCACAGAAAAGCAAACAAATAATGAGAAAAGTCATGACAGTTGAACATTAAGAGATTATACAAGGAAGGAAATAATTAGGAGCTAAACATAAACACACATTTGTAGACAACAGACATACATGCTCAAACGTGCTCAGTCAGCCTTAAACATGTAAGTTAAGACATGCAAGCATAATGGACACATTTGGACAGCATGGATGAAATGAATAGTGTAAGAATTAGAAGGGAATTTGAATTTAACTAGAAATGTCCTAGAATTGCTTCAAAATTGATCCTTGATAAAATAAAATACAATTTTGTCGCAATCTTGATATAGAGGAGTGTATGAGAAATTAGTCCTCTATACCAACAAATTTATACAAAACATTTGCCCCCTTATTCATAAACAGCACTTTATTTTATTAAAGGTTTATAAAACAAAATTTTCATACGAAATTTGATTTATAAGTCGTTTATAAAATAAAAATTTGTTTATGAATATGGGGGTTAGTTATTAAAAAGAAAAAAAGGAAAAATATTCTATCTTTTTGTGTAAAACACAAAAAATCTTCATGTTTCTTTAGTTTTCAAAAACACCAAAACCAAAGTAAAAAATCCACAAAACAAGTCAATTTCATGTGGGTTTTAATGGTTTTAATTTATTTTAGTTTTTTTACTTCCATTTTCCTTGAATAAATTTGTTCATTTATGTAAAACATGCAACGGCAATGTTTCCTATTCCTCACCCTTACCCTTCCTCCTCCTACTTCTTTCTTTCATTAAATTTACTGAAACAAATATAATGGTTTATACGCTCTACTAAATGTACCTTGAGGAGTAAGAAATTTCAATTTTGGTAATTGTTTTTTTCTTTTCTTTTATTTTAATTTTTTCCTTCTTATTGTCCTTTTTTAATATAACATTTTTTCACTTAATTATTTAAGTTTCTTATTGCAATTATTTTTGTTTATTATTTCAACGTTTTATTTTATTATATTTAATGGTTTTTGCCGTCTTTCGTTGAAAAGAAAATTTTGGGAAAAAAGAATAAATAATGTTAAAGCATTTTCCAGGGAATTTTTTTTAATTTAGTAGAAAACTGAAATGTAATGACAAGTTATTCTCTAGTCTAATAAACAAACTAATTAAAAGGGGAAACCTTGGTAACTGAAAATGAAAAGAAACTTATAAAAGAACAGCTATTTTTTATTAAAATAAGTAATAATTAAACTTTTTTGAAAAACAACATTAATATTGTCGATATATTTCATAATTGCTAAGAGGACTTAAACTGAGCTTGATCCAGACTGAACTGGAATTGCAGTAGAACAAAACTAGGAAAGAACAGAATTAGAAAAGAACAGAACTAGGTTACAACTAGAATAGAACTAGTACATAATCAGAACTAAACTAGAACTGAACTAGAACTAGAACTGAACTAGAACTGAATTAGAACTGAACTAGAACTGAACTAGAACTGAACTAGAACTGAACTAGAACTGAACTAGAACTGAACTAGAACTGAACTAGAACTGAACTAGAACTGAACTAGAACTGAACTAGAACTGAACTAGAACTGAACTAGAACTGAAATACAATTTAACTAAACCTAAATTAATTCTTACAAATAGTTTAGATTTTGTATAGTTTTTTATCGATGTGAATTTCTCATTTTATCCTTTTCAAATTCGTACCAAACTATTTTCAGTTTATTTCACCAAAAGCTATTTATTATAATTATATTAGATTTTTTAATTGTTTTAATTTAATTAATAAAAACAATTTATTCCCAGTTGAATATGAAAATGCTACATAATGATGACGATAAACATGTCTGCCTCATAAATGTTAAATAATTTATTGCTAATTTAATATTTATTATTACACAAATTCGTTTAAACGAAACAACCATCTAAATAAATGTCTAACTTTATTAAATTGCAAAAAAAAAATGAAATAAAATAATTAAATTTTCAAAATGAAAAACTTATGTTTACGTATAAAATAAAAATAATTAGTTTTAAAATGTCGTTTTTTACTTTAATTAAAATTGTGAAAAACAAAACTTTTTCTGAAATTAATTTTGAGAAGAAAAGACACATACACACAGACAGTTGTATATAAACATTTCCACAATAAGACAAAACGCATACAATAACACAAATGTCAAAATAAATTATATATTTTTACCGTTACACTGGCTTTTCATGTCCTGGTAATTGGTTGTGTGCGTAAGTTTGTGTGTGTATGTGTAAGAGTTTTGTGTATTTGAAGTTTAAAACAACTTTTTATTTTTGTAATTTTTTATGAAAGAAAACCTTGTCATATAATATTTTTTTATTCTTTACAAATACAACGACTACATGATACTTTCCATCTCTCACTCTGTACACAAACATAAACACTGTAATATTTACCCACATATACACACGACTCTATACAAATACTTTTATCTAAAACAGTGATCGGCTGTTAAAGCCTCTTCATAGCTTGGAGACATGAATTTTAAAAAAATTTATAAAAAATCAAAATAAATAAGATATGATTTTAATTTTTTGTTTGGAAATTTTTGTCTCATATGGTCTCTCGTTGCTGACCACTGCTAAATAAACATTTATATTTCATCATAAACTTTATTTTCTTCATCTGAATATGAATACGTTTATGCATATGAAAAATAAAGAATAATTTTCATATTTTCTGAATATGAATGAATATGAGTGTGTGTGTGTGTGTAAGTTGGTTCATCCTTAAAACATAAACAACTGCCATGTCATATGTCATGTATTTCATTAAAAAATATGACAACATGTAAAACTTTATATTCTCTTTCTGCAAATAAGTTGAACAGTTTTGACTCAATTATATATGAGTTTAGAAAAGATTTTCTTCCTTACTTTTGTGTTTATGTATATGTATGTTTTTGAAGTACTTAAGTCAAAAAAAATCCAAAAATGTGCATACAATATTAATCCAAATTAAAACCAGCAGAGACTTACTGATTCGGTAGAATATTTTTTCAAAGTTCAACGTAAAATATTTAATATGCTTAAGAGATTCAAGTATGAATGGACATGGCCGGCCATATAATATCCTACACCAGTCAGTATGTTAAAAATGTGGATTATTTTAAAAAAATCAACTATTTAATTTGCTTTTTAACTTTATTCTGGAATATTTTTACAAAAAAAAAGAGATTTTTCACTAGAGGCATGAGAACCCTCGAATGACCTTTAAGTCATTTGGGGGATAGGATCAAATGAGGCCCGTACAATACAAAAATCGGTAGTGTTATTTAAATTTCAACCATTCCTTGGAAAATGTGCCAAATTTCATCAAATTATCTTGATTTTTTTACCTGTAGATTGAGCACAAGGTTTACATGGATACACAGACAGACGGACGGACATCGCCAAATCTGTTCTAGTTCCGTTCTAGTTCTGTTTTAGTTCAGTTCTAGTTCTGTTCTAGTTCTGTTCTAGTTCTGTTCTAGTTCTGTTCTAGTTCTGTTCTAGTTCTGTTCTAGTTCTGTTCTAGTTCTGTTCTAGTTCTGTTCTAGTTCTGTTCTAGTTCTGTTCTAGTTCTGTTCTAGTTCTGTTCTAGTTCTGTTCTAGTTCTGTTCTAGTTCTGTTCTAGTTCTGTTCTAGTTCTGTTCTAGTTCTGTTCTACTTCTGTTCTAGCTCTGTTCTAGTTCTGTTCACAGACCAAAATTTTTATACAAAAAATTGAATAAATATTAAACCTATTCGAGATTTTTTTCCGCATAAGAAACTATAACACCGTTATTATTATTTTAGAATTCTTTATTTTAATTTGAAAAATGTATGTATGTGTTTAGGTATTTGTTGTTATTCTTCTGTTGATTTTGTCTAGCTGTATAAATCATCTTTATTTGTCTTATATTGTTTAAGTCACTTGAAACTACTTGCAATTTCTTGAGAACCGAAAACAAAAGTCTATTGTTACAATTTTTGCAGCAACAAAAATAATAATAATTTTCAAGAGTTTTATACAATTTCCTTTCGCTTTTCTTATTTATTATTTATTTTTTATTGTTTATAAATATTTTAGATCAAAAGTCACGTGCGTTAAAAGCCAAGAGGAATATGTAAGACAATTCCTTAAATAAATTTTATCGCACGTTATGTACATATATGGATCATATATGAAGGCGTTATAAGGGTCGTTATTTGTGTTTTTTTTTTTAATAGATCTAGATTATTGTAAATATATTTTTATGTATAAAGGCAAGAAATTTATGTAATCTTTCTTTTTCCAAAAGAAAATCTGATATAATGGTGAATTGTTTCTTGAAGTGACCAATTATTATATTTTTGAAAAAAGAAAAAAATTCTATGAAATTGTTTTTAACACTAACAAATGAAAATGAGAATAAAACACAATGGCACACTTTTCATTTGTGAGTTTCGATTTTGTTCGAAAAACATGAAAAGTGACGCATATAAATGTGATGTGAAGCAGAGGTTCTAAAATCGTAACTAAAATCAAAACTCATTATAAAAAAAATTAAAAACAGTTTTAAATGAAGTTTTAAGAGTAAATTCAGCGGGGGGTTCCTGCACCAATCAACGAATTCCTTTAAAAATTTGAATTCTTGAGGATCTTTTGTATATTTACTTTAAAAAAATCTAAAAAATATAGTTTATTTTAAGATTGTACCCCGGGGGTATATTGGCCAATTACCCTTATATTAGTTATCTTAGTAGTTTGTATAGATAGATTTAGTTACATTTAGTTGTTTACAGTTTTAAACAAGAATTTGACAAACTAAATTTAATTGGTTGTGGTCCCCCCTACAAATGATTGAGAATCCCTGTCTAAATAAATATACATTGAATGTTTACTTTCCTTGTTATTTTGAAAAAACCCCCCATAAAAATGGTGACCCATGGACTAGTGGCAAAAAAAAGTAGATATATACATATATGTATATTTTTGTTTATTATTTAAACTGACAGACGACACCCACTCACTTCCACGCGTCAAACGTTTAAGATATTTTGCGTAAAACGTTTTTTCTTCTGTGTGCTTCAGCTATAAATGTGAATATTATCGTATATTTATTTAAATTGTTTCAAATTGTTTATTCATGTGAAATGTTAAGTTTTCTTTTTCGGTGACTATAATTATTTTTCGTTTTACGGAATATTCTAACAAATTCTAAAATAATGAGAGAACAATTTAAGTTATAAAATATTATTCGTTTTTAATAATAAAATGTGTCAGTTTATTTTATGGATTTAAATGAAAATTTATTTTGAAATGAAAGCAAAATAAATAGAAAGAAAATGTAAAAGAAACAAATAAGAATGTATAGTAGGGCATGGCTGACCATATAATACCCTACAACAATAACAAACCATTTATTAGGCTAATTGTCTAAATTCTTGTTTAACAATGTGTTGAGGCTTCGTAGGCCTAGTTTCGTGTAATTATTTTGAAAATTGCACAAACAGATGGACAGACAGGCTGACAGCAGTCATACACACTGGCATACGGATGGACAAAAAACACACATATAGTTCTAGTTCAGTTCTAGTTCAGTTCTAGTTCAGTTCTAGTTCAGTTCTAGTTCAGTTCTAGTTCAGTTCTAGTTCAGTTCTAGTTCAGTTCTAGTTCAGTTCTAGTTCAGTTCTAGTTCAGTTCTAGTTCAGTTCTAGTTCAGTTCTAGTTCAGTTCTAGTTCAGTTCTAGTTCAGTTCTAGTTCAGTTCTAGTTCAGTTCTAGTTCAGTTCTAGTTCAGTTCTAGTTCAATTCTAGTTCTGTTCTAGTTCCGTTCTAGTTCTGTCCTAGTTCTGTTCTAGTTCAGTTCTAGTTGTGTAATAGTAGTTCCGAGTATATAAAGCTTCTGGGCTAAAGTATGCAGAGTATTCTTCTGAGGCAATAGTTCACAAAAGTTTGTAGTTGGTAGTATGAATTACTTTCCAGTCTGTACGTCTATAGAAAAGTATCGAGATGATGTTTACGTCGAAAATTCTTAATTTAGTGTGAAAGCTGATCTTGTTACTTTGCCATATTGGGGCTAATGTACAAAAGGATACTATCTCGCAGCACAATCCTAGAAACTTACTCTCTGGAGATTTTTCGTTTTTTCGTAATTTTTACAATTTGTTTAATGTATAAGATAAGCCCTCCTAATTATTGTTTCCAACGTATTGAACGTAAGTGTTTTGGCTCGTTTTTAATTTAAGATCATTAGTCTTTTTTTCACTATATATTTTATATTTTTTATTATTTGTTATTTTTTTTGTTTTTCAACTGAATCATTAAGACAAATGTCTAACGAGGGAACTACTAAGCAAATTTTTATGATTTGGCACACTTTTTATTTGTTCTTTCTTTAGGGGAAATATTGTTTTTGTTTGTAAGATAATATACATATATATTTAAAATATATATATATAAAATTTAAGAAACAAATTCAAACGTTTAAAAGAAACATTAAAGAAAATTTAATAACAAAGAAAATCCCCCATAGGTTTTTGGATTACAAATATTATGAACCATTCAACTCAACCCATAAACATATTTTTCTGATAATAATAAGTCACCAAGTCCATATGATAAATATTATAATTTGTTGTTATTTTCTGTTTTTATTATTTTCCTACAAAATAAACAAATATTTTAATGATTTATGACATTTTGTGTTTGGAATATCATGTATTTTTAGTTGTTTTCGGTCAAATTTATTCTTGTGGGCAGTTTCCAAATGTCTATGAGGCGTAACGGACAAATAAACAACAAATATATATACATAGATGATTTCAAGAAATTTTTATACAAATATTTTTGATTTTGTTAGCTAATCTGTTAAATGTGTAAAAAATAAATTCTCTTTTATAGAGCATTTTAAAGTTATTAAAACGGATAAAATTATAATATAAAAACATTTTGTGGACAAAATAAAAAAATTAAATTTAAAAATAAATTCTCTTTTATAGAGCATTTTAAAGTTATTAAAACGGATAAAATTATAATATAAAAACATTTTGTGGACAAAATAAAAAAATTAAATTTAAATGTAATGAAAATTAAGATGGTTTTAGTTACACAAACAAAAATTTATTTAATGAATTAAATATTTAAAATGTAATGATAATTTTTATGAAAATAGCTTTAGTAATTTATTGACTGAAAAGAACAGGGACAATTATTAAACAGAACTAGAACGGAACTAGAGCAGAACTAGAACTGAACTAGAACTGAACTAGAACTGAACTAGAACTGAACTAGAACTGAACTAGAACTGAACTAGAACTGAACTAGAACTGAACTAGAACTGAACTAGAACTGAACTAGAACTGAACTAGAACTGAACTAGAACTGAACTAGAACTGAACTAGAACTGAACTAGAACTGAACTAGAACTGAACTAGAACTGAACTAGATCTGAACTAGAACTGAACTAGAACTGAAGTAGAGCGGAACTAGAACTGAATAAAAACTGAACAAGAGCTGAATTAGAACTGAACTAGAATAGTACTCTATCTCACTGTGCATTTTTATAATTTGTATTAATTTATTTTGAGCATTACTTTGATCATTTCGTATAAATAGTTTTTTTTCTTTTTTCATTTTTTTCTATCCTTTTAAACTGAAATATTTATTCTTTAATATAAATATTTGTGATAAAGACGATGATAAAATTTTATGAATATATTTTATTATTTTTGTTTTTCTTTGCCCTAACAATTACATTGCTGAAATTAATAAAATTGATGGGTGTGGGCTACAGAGGAAGGAGGTGTGGCAAACGTGTAACATGCAAAAGAAAATTTATTTAAATTTTATTTGTTTATTTTTTTCCTGTGGATAAAAATTATTTATGCTCCAGTTAGTGTTGCACTTGTCTATGCATATTTCATATTTTGTTTTCATTTTACGAGAATATTTTATATAAAATTTAATATTTTTTACATTTTATGGGAGGTGGAATGGGGCGAGACTCGTTGCTAGATAGTTTTTAGTTATGGTGTCTATACTGTAGCAGGTGTTTGGGGAAAGTGCGAGCATTTCTTTTATTATTTGGTGCTGTTTTGTTGTATGAAAAAAGCTGTGATTCAGTGGTTGCCGTTGAAATTACATTACAATAGAAATACTGGCAAAGGCTACGTGTACAAAACTTTAATAATTTTAAATTTGTTAAAAAATTTTGGGAATTTGTATCAAAAAAAAAAATATTTAAATTGTAGTGTTTATTTTAAAAATAAGTAAAGGAAACCTATAAAATTTATTGCGCTTTATTACAATTTAACTATGTGTGTCTTCTAAAATAGTTAAAAAACGCAACAAACGTTAGGATGATTTTTAAAAGGTACTTTAACTACTTTTAAATTTGTATCAACAACACAACTAAGAACTTTTAGATACTCAAACACACACATACAGAATCTAATACAAAGTTCCTCAGACAAACTCATAAAGAGCAACAAAAGAGGGATTATTTCAAAAGGAAACACTATTTTAAATTTCTTTTTGAAAATTGTTAAATGACATGAATGGTAAAGAGAGAGTGAGTATGCTAACGCTAAAAGGAAGCAACCAACCAACCAACATCGAAGTAGAAAGGTTTAAGGACTGCATTTTGTTTTTAAGTGACATTTAAAGAGCAAGCAAATAATGTGTTGAAAGATATCAGAACAAAAAAAATTCGTTTAAATTTTGAAAATATTTTCTAATTCTTTTTAACATATTTTTTAAGTACATATTATTAAAAAAAATGTTATTAATGAGTTTTTATTCTTTTTGTTTTCAGGTTGGTAATTTGTTGGCTTATTTAAAATTTTCTTTAGCAATAAATCTATAGAGCTTGCAAAAGGGTATGTATGAGGAGTTTCTTAAGTTGATCCTATTAACATATCACGACCTCTACAACAATATTTTCCGCTGTAACCATATTTAAAAAATTTTGCTTTTCAAATCGACAAATTCTAAAAAAATTAAGTTCACGGGTAGGAGGAACAATCGCGATTTCTTTCTGAACTAGGACCCAAACAGATATGAACAGAAATGAAACTTAACTATAACAAAATTAGACAAGAGTTAGAACTGAACTAGAACAGAACAAGAACAAAAACAAAACTAGAACTGAACAGAACTAGAACAGAATTAGACAAGAGTTAGAACGGAACTAGAACAGAACAAGAACAGAACTAGAACAGAATTAGTTAGAATTATTCCGACCTTGCTCAGGATTTGGGGTGGTGTTCTTGTCTTCATCAGGATAGGCTAAGAACCGCACATTAACTTAAAAGGTAGCTATTAATATTAACTAATAACTAATAAGTTAATGTGCGGTTCTTAGCCTATCCTGATGAAGACAAGAACACCACCCCAAATCCTGAGCACGGTCGGAATAATAGGTAGCGCAGGTCTCCTGAAGGATAGGGCACAACGCCTGAACCGTTACAAGTTAGAACAGAACTAGAATAGAACTAGAACAGAACTAGAACAGAACTAGAACAGAACTAGAACAGAACTAGAACTGAACTAGAACAGAACTAGAACAGAACTAGAACAGAACTAGAACAGAACTAGAACAGAACTAGAACAGAACTAGAACAGAACTAGAACAGAACTAGAACAGAACTAGAACAGAACTAGAACAGAACTAGAACAGAACTAGAACAGAACTAGAACAGGGCTAGAACAGAACTAGAACAGAACTAGAACTGGACTATAACTGAACTAGTACATTTTAGTACGTAATTATAGTAGAATTTTCTGACCTACAGACAAGCCACATAAGCCATCCTTAATCTATTTAAATTAATATATAAATATATAATGAAATGTAAAAAAAACTAGAACTAAACTAGAACAGAACTAGAACTGGACTATAACTAAACTAGAACTGAATTAGAACTGAACTAGAACTAAACTAGAACTGAACTAGAACTGAACTAGAACTGAACTAGAACTGAACTAGAACTGAACTAGAACTGAACTAGAACTGAACTAGAACTGAACTAGAACTGAACTAGAACTGAACTAGAACTGAACTAGAACTGAACTAGAACTGAACTAGAACTGAACTAGAACTGAACTAGAACTGAACTAGAACTGAACTAGAACTGAACTAGAACTGAACTAGAACCGAACTAGAACTGAACTAGAACTGAACTAGAACTGAACTAGAACTGAACTAGAATTGAACTAGAACTGAACTAGAACTAAACTAGAACTGAACTAGAACTGAACTAGAACTGAACTAGAACTGAACTAGAACTGAACTAGAACTGAACTAGAACTGAACTAGAACTGAACTAGAACTGAACTAGAACTGAACTAGAACTGAACTAGAACTGAACTACAACTGAACTAGAACTGAAGTAGAACTCAACTAGAACTGAACTAGAACTGAACAAGAACTAGAACAAGAACTAGAACAAGAACTGAACTAGAACTGAACTAGAACTGAACTAGAACTAAACTAGAACTAAACTAGAACTAAACTAGAACTGAACTAGAACTGAACTAGAACTGAACTAGAACTGAACTACAACTGAAGTAGAACTCAACTAGAACTGAACTAGAACTAAACTAGAACTAGAACAAGAACTAGAACAAGAACTAGAACAAGAACTGAACTAGAACTGAACTAGAACTGAACTAGAACTGAACTAGAACTAAACTAGAACTAAACTAGAACTGAACTAGAACTGAACTAGAACTGAACTAGAACCGAATCTTAAGAGAAATAATCGCGACTAGTTTTTTACTGCAAATATTTATATAGTATTTAAAAATTGTCCTTAAAAGCTCGGAACATGAGGCATGTATACCTTCCATTATAAAATTGTGTTTAATTACGAGAAAAATTTTCGAATATTTTTCGCAATCGCTGATCTTTTATAACATTTTATACATCAACGACAAAACTATTTTGTCTACCAAATATTTGTATAGGCAAACTATATAAAATACTTAAATATTCGCAAAGCAAAATGTACTTTATTTAAAATCGGCTACATAATAATTACTACAGAAAAACCAATAAGAAAAACTAATTGAATTGCAATAAAATTTGACCCATATAAAGCATACTCAAGCATTACTCAAAATTCTTGCCAATTTTTTTCCACTTTAAAAATTATCTTAAATGATTTATGACTTGGCCATCCAATTAAATGACATGCTTAAAAGCAAAATTACTACTTACTACTGCCCTATAAAAATGGCAAATGAACAGAAGGAAAAACTCAGGAGTAAAAAAAAATATAGTAATAATGCCAAACATCAAAAGATAAACTCCCATATGAGATGTGTAGGCAAAAAAGTGAATGAATGAATATCTGTCTTTTTGAGTAGAAAAACACATTTTTCAAATTTAAAATCCAAACTAAACATCAAATAGACTAGAGTAGCAAAAACAAAAAAAAATAAACGAACAAAATCAGCTACAACCATAAAAGTGGCTCCAATTTTCCTGTCACTTAGTTGTGAGTGGAGGTTGTATAAATTTAGTTTATTTTTGTAGTAGAATCCTCAGTATACAATTACCTGACTTTTTGTGTACGCATTTTTTTCTTTACAACATCATTTTTTAACACTTGTCGTCCAAAAAAATTTTGAATGTGAAAAAGTTATGTACTCATGCTACTTTTTTGAATAAGGAATTTTTTATAAAAAAAAAAAAAACTTGAAAATCGTGGCCAAAAAAGTGAGACGTGTGCATGTGATGTCAAGCAGAAAACTGCATGTGCAGTTTTTATTTTTGTAATTTTATTTATTTTTTCTTCTTGTTTTTTTTTTCATAAATTTATTTTATGAAATATTCAAAACACTACGTTGTAGCTGCCACTAACATAAAAGCGTGTAAAAAAAACGCCAAAACATTTATTTCAGTTGCATTTAATGTACACTCCTTCATTTTAAATTGTATGTTTTAAATTTGCATTTGACTTGCAGCCACAAAAATTTTAAAATGTAATTTATGAAAATTATTTGAAAAAGATGTTGAATAATTATTGCCGAGAAAGGGGAAGTTACAGGCAGAATTATGTGGTTTCGCTTGATTTGTTTAAAAAGTCATTAAGAAGAATTTTAATAGAAAATATTAATAATAGGAATATCAAAGAGAAAATGTGGTTGATATGTTGAATATTTTCAATAAATATAATATTTCTTAAGTATGTCTTTAAAAAATTTTTAAATAATTTTTTCAAAATAATTTTTTTAAAAAATCATAGAATATTCCACAACAAAATGTCACAACATTATAAATAACATTTTTCCTTTGTGTACAAATTGAGTTCTATTTGTGAGAGCAAAATTTGTTATTTTTCAAAAATTTGCAACTCTTGAAAATATATTCGCGAATGTTCCGAGAAGTAAAAGCTACAAATCTAAGAAATATTTAAGGAATCTTTACAAAGATTTAAAACAATTCTTGTCATCAATAACAAGAAACTATTCTGAATTGTTTTTTTTTTATATAATAATATTCGCGAATATTTCTTAAGGAATTCGCAAATCTTAAGATATTTAGTCTAACTTACCTTTAGTGGTGAATATTTGGCAATAAAATTATTTTTTTATTTAATTTAATTTTAGTGAATATTTTCGCGAATATTCATGGTAGTTTTGTGAACAAAATTATTCGTAAATATATTCAATTTAATAATTGTTAATTATTCGCAAAAAACTGAATTTAAAACCGGAGAAAGTTTTGACGAAGATCTGTTAATCTAGTGAATATATTATCAACCATTTCCGTTCAATGGAAATATTTCGCGAATATTCACGAATGTTTTTAATAAATTAGGATATTTTTTAAATTTTTACAACATTTTGATAAATTATTGCTTCTTAGTGAATTATTCGCTATGAACTGAATCTTTAAAGTTTGTGAAATATTCGCGAATGTTTTAAAGAAATTCGTTTTTTTTTTTTTAATTCTCACAACATTTTGCTAAATTATCGCTCCTTAGTATAAATTGAAATTAATGTTAAAATTTTTGCATAAGTATATATATTTACCTAAAATGTTTGTAGTATGAGCTCTTATTTTACATACCTGAAAAGAAAATGAAAAAGAAAATATTTTTAAAATTTTTTATATTTTAAATAAAAAATTTTATATTTAAAATTTTGCGATTCCTAATGGAAAACTCGATATTATTTTGTTAATTTAAAAATTTTTACTTTATATGTATTAATGGATAAAGTCAGCTGTGCATATAAAATTTATATTATATTAATTTTTTAAACTATAACAACTGTTAATTAATCTCTCCTATTTTTTATTGCAAAATATAAAAAAATTAATTACAAATTATTTAATTACATATTTTCATGTAATAACCACCAAAAAATAAAAAAAAGAAAATAAAGAAAAAAACCCTTGTGTGGAATGATTATTTAAATATTTAAAATACTAAATAACAAAGAATCTTTTATAAAAACCACAAACAAATTCTGATTGGTTTTTTATCAGCTTCCAGTTATGCTCATTAAAGTAGAATTCAGAATGAAAAGCATTAGGGTGGTTCTTTAAATTACGTTATGAAACCTTTAAAATAGTCTATAGTTTATAGTCTAGTCTATAGTCTAGTCTATAGTCTAGTCTATAGTCTAGTCTATAGTCTAGTCTATAGTCTAGTCTATAGTCTAGTCTATAGTCTAGTCTATAGTCTAGTCTATAGTCTAGTCTATAGTCTAGTCTATAGTCTAGTCTATAGTCTAGTCTATAGTCTAGTCTATAGTCTAGTCTATAGTCTAGTCTATAGTCTAGTCTATAGTCTGGTCGATAGTCTAGTCTATAGTCTAGTCTATAGTCTAGTCTATAGACACCGATTGAAAATTGAACAACTTGTATATATAAACAATAGTTCAGAATATATAAAAGAACAGCCAGTGGACTACACTATATTTTATATCGTGGACTGTAGTTCTGACTATAGCTTAGACGATAGCTTAGACTACACTACAGACGAAGACCAGTCTGTAGAATAGACTATTGTTAGAACTATAGTTCTGACTGAAGACTTCACAACAACAAATGAATAAACAAACAAACAAACAATTGCTGCGCTACCTTATTATACATAAACATAACAACTACTACTTTTAAATAATAAACTTTTTATTAAATAAGTTTTTTATTTTATATAATTATGTTTAAAAACTATTAAGTTTTTTTTCCCATATATGGTGTATGCATTATAATTCATGGCATAAATCATTTGAGCTTCTAGTTAAATTTAAATATTTTCATTTTTTATAATATTTCCATTATTAATTTTTCAATATTTTTAAGTTTTTTTTTAATATACTTCATGCAGTATATAATTTATTCTATTCACCTAGAATATAATAGCAGAATATTATACACATACATACATATGTAGTATATGTATTCAGCAGTCGTATTAAATTATTTTGATTCTGTAAAGATTTCTTTTTATACGATTTTATTCAAAACATATACACTCTCAAACACACAAAAATATGTAGTTGCACTTATACATTATAAAAAAGTTTATTTATGCGCATTCATATGCATCGTATTATGGCATCCGTTGGCCTTAAATTTTGATAACGTACATATGTGTGTGTGTTTTATGCTTGTATATAAAATACTTAGTTTTTTAAATTTAATACTATTTTCAGGGTTTTATTATTTAAATATGTAGCAAATACATTTATTATAAAAAAGAACGTTGATAGTAAAATTTGTAAAAATGCATTTTATACATTCATTAATAGAATTTAAATGTGAATTTAAATGTATTACGTGAATTTAGTTGTGTTAAGTGGTAGAATAAACAGTTTTTAAAATAGAGATTAAGTAGTAATTTTTTGAGAATTACGTAGAGATTTACTGGAAATATTTAAAACGAAAAATTTTAAAATTACTTCCAAACAAATTATTATATGAACTACACTTAGACTATATAATAAATTTATAATAGAACGTTTATCAGACTATCGATTATTCTATTAACCAGACATTGCAATAGATCACAGACCAGTCTATAGATTAGTCTATGGACTATAGGCTAGACTATAAACTAGACCCTAGATCAGACTATATACTTGACTATAGACCAGACTAGATTTTAAACGACACTGTAGACTAGACTTTAAATTATACTATTATAGACTAAACTTTAGACTATACTATAGACTAGACTATAGACTAGACTACAGACTAGACCATAGACTAGACTATAGACTAGACCATAGACTAGACTATAGACTAGACCATAGACTAGACTATAGACTAGACTATAGACTAGACTATAGACTAGACTAT